>NW_020230062.1:47876-80392 GCF_003227715.2 Harpegnathos saltator | reverse complement strand
GCCTTCCACACAATAGCGACAGAGCCCTCCTCGTCCCCGAACCACCTGCGGTTCCTGGGGACATGGTGGGCTCTGCAAGCTATGCCTAAGCCTGCACCGCGCTCCGTCATCGTGTGCTCAAAGGGAGCGCTTGACGGGCGCGGTGCAGGTTCCCTTGCAACAGTCTATTGTCCATTGTCTTGTTGAGTTATTACAACAATCTTCTCTCCCGCTGTTCGCCGTCGGTGTCCTCATTTTCTCTTGCTCGTTTTTCTCTCTTCTCCTCCACCTCCATCCTCCCATCATCAGTGGGGGTTGAGGGGGAGGCGGAAGAGGAAGAGAGGCCCTTCTCCTCCTTTGTGGAAGTGGAGGTTGGGGCTCCGGTTCCCGGCTTACCCCCCCTCCACCTCTTTTCCTTCCATGGTTCCTTTCCTCCTCTTCCCTGGGATGCAGGAGGGTCTCGTGGCGGTGGTGCGGTCGCCATACCCCTTTCTACCGCATCCCCAGGGACCTTCTTCCTCCTCTTGGGGGACGACAAGATGGCCCCCCCATCCTATGTCCCGACTGGACGCCAATCTCTTCGCAGATTTGACACCTGACTCTAGCGACACATTCCCGAGCCAGGTGTCCGGGTTCTCCGCATCTATAGCAGTTTGCCCGCCTATCGAGGCGAGGAATTGACTGCCTCGGGTTCTGCACACTCTCACTTACCAACGGCGATGTTCTCGGCCGATCTGGCGTTCCTTTGACGTACGGGTGTTGGCTGATCGTTTACCGAACCGGTCGTTTCAAATTTGGCCACCAAACGTTGGAGAGTCGACTTGAAAGGCCACCGCGTCTACCGTAAAATGGGCGCAACGCGCGCAACATTTGCACTAACGAACACTCATTTTCATATAAAGTTTATCATTTGGACGTGCTGCTCGATCGTGTAACTTGTCATGGTGATTTGGCATCAGTAAACTGAATAATAAACAACAGGTTAGACAGACGCCGCCAAAACAACATGGCCGCCACAGGCTGCCAACATCGACTCGCACCATTTGAAAAACCCTGTACATCTTTAAGAAGACCACCGCCTAGATTTAGATGCGGAGCCCTGGATTCCTACGGCGAGCGAACACTGCCACTCTCTCGCGTGTACGCCTAGAGGGCGCTCCTGCCCTGTCGGTAATATCTAACCTACATACGTACAGTGCTTCCCAACGCGACTTCGGAAAAAATAACACTTAGCTTCTATTGATTGTGCGATATGTAACATAAACTCTTTTATCTCTCTCTCTCTCTCTCTCTCTCTCTCTCTCTCTCTCTTCTCTCTCTCTCTCTCACGAGAGCGTACGCTGACGCAGGTTCTAGACGCTCGTTCGCGTACTTATAAATAACCTCACGCCCTTATAAACTGTCGTTGAACTGAATCCTACACTTATGATGATACTAACAGTGTATATATGTATATTTATATAAAATCTCACTCTTAAACAAGCGTACGCATGATGTATTAATTCGTCGTTACTAGGCACGAAGCACACGTTACTGTAAATAATATGACAACACAAAAACTTAATAAAACCTAACAATAAATTCTCTGCTGATTATATAATCTCAAGTACGTCATTGCTCTTTTTCCTAATTATAATATAGCAATACAAATATATTTCAATACATAAACTTACATCTAACTTATTCTAATGCTTATTTCTGTTACAGGTCTCTTACAAGTCTCTCCTTTCTGGGTAAGTACAAGTCGACATACTGCGTCTATTTACTAATCTCTCTTTGTTTCAGGTTGTCGCAGAGTCTTCGACGAAGATCCTCACTCTGTCGGTAAGTATTTATTGGACACAATATATCTCAGTCTTCTTCATTTGTACTTTCTAGGTCTTCGCTGAAACTCCTCCTCACTCCTTGACCCCGAACGGTTATCTACATAAACTAAATACTATCGGTTAAAATACTATCTTTCGAGTCTCCGGGGAACTCTCTGGGATCACAGTTTTCAGATAAGCTGCGTAATATTAACTTGTACTACCTTTTTCCCGTACAGGTTTTAGGTCACTGTGGGGCTGATGAAGGATGCTTATAACAAAAATAAAGACTTTCGACAAAAATTTGTGATTGTGATTTCCGCACCTTTCCGAGTCGCCACAGAGCCTCCGGAAAATCTTACAGATCTGATTGCCTCGGGCTCTTGGGTGAAGTCTGTGCGTCGCCCTAGGACTACCGTAATTGAGTTTCCGGCGATAACTCCGGTTTCCCGAGCCTTATTCGGACTGAATCGCGGAGTTGCGCTTTCAGTCATGGTCTATATGCAAAAGTAACTAAAACTGTACGCATTTAATCATAAATAAATCATCTGTCTCTCCTACTCAAGTACCGCTGTACCACAAGTATTTAATTGAGACTCATAACAATCAACATAATATACTATCTTACTGATTAACGCAAATGTCCTGGGGCTTTGTCGCACTCTCATCATCGGCTTCCGGACACGTACTTAAGCTGACGCATCCTTAAGTCACCAAGACTCGGAATGGTCTCTCGCTTAAGACGTTTCCTGCTTAAGCTAGTCTTAACTTCAGGCTGACTGTACTCGAATCATGTCTACTAACGACCTCCTGGTCTCGTGATCTTCGATCCTCGAGGGTACCCTGCTTTCGGGTCCTCCTCGAGATCCGCCCGGTCCTTCGTGGAGTCCTCCTCTTGGGGTTCCCTGCTCGCCAGGTAAATCACCATTAGTCTGGTTGGTTGCTCAAGATGCCCGGGTCCTCGAGGATCCTCTTTCTGGTTCCGCCTGAGCCGGTCCTGCCTTCGGGGTCACGACGGACGGTGATCCGCTCCTCGAGGTCAGGATGGGTATGGTTGTAACCGGACGTGAAGTCACTTGAGCACGCCGCAGCGAGGAGATCCAAGGATATGCAGGTCCGCATGAATTATATGCGGCAATCGGTCGCCACCCGTCTTGGAGAATGTCCAGCGCGGTGTCGTCTTCCCGGGAAGGACGGGATTCGTAGCAGAAACGCACTGACACGGCACTGAGTTTATAAAACGTTTATTTATGTAAAATAACAATACAGAACGCGGGTTTCGTCGTCGCGCCTTTATCCCTCGTTGGACCCTTGCGGCTTTTACAATAACAAAAATATAACGCGGGTTTCGTCGTCGCGCCTATATCCCTCATTTGGCCTTCGATAGCCTTTACTATAACACGCGGAAATACATCGCGAACGCTAAACTGCGTATTACCGTTACCAACGGTACGATTCCGGTTTGTTAGAACACGTTCGCTCGCGTTCTCGGTCCGTGAACTACTATTTTGCGCTTCCGCGCGCTTTGCCTCTTCGAGGAAGACCATTGGTCATCTTCAGAGGCGAAACTGACAATTACGAAACGATCGGACGCTATTCTGAACAAGTGGGCTCACGTAGATGGCGTTTACCCTGGTCGGTATTATCGACATTAACTAAATTTTGTCTCCGCGCCCTTCGCTTCCGTGGGATGAATCACGGGCTCTCCCCGGATGCGAGAAACCCAAAACCCAGTTGTTCTGGCAATATTTTTTATGGGTTTACATAGAGGGCATCGGTATTACCGACATTAGTTATTTTTCGCTGGCGCGCGTTCCGCTTGATAGGGTATAACCGGACGTCGAGGCCGGTTTAGGCCCGACGTTTAGGCCCTTCGGGCTAGGGTAAAGATGCAGGTTCCTACTGGTTGCAGCACAATTCGGTCGCCACCCGCCCTTTTTGCTACGCACGATGCGGTTCTCCGAAGGATGGACAGGAATCCTCAAATGAATGCACTCACACAGCGTGCGTGGATATTTTAACGATAGTTTTTGGTCCTTTTGGTACAGTAATCACTGAACAAAATATTATTCTCGTATCGAATCGCGTTTATCGTTATTACGCCGACAGAGAAGGACTCACTAATTACCGTTACGCTCTACGGTCACTGTACCACCTTTCGGTTTAGGGGTCTTGGTCCGACTGACTTTTGACGAGCTTTCGCGCCTTACAAAATTCTCCTCTTTCTCTCACGCGGTCACGTGCACTCGCTCTCATTCTCCTGATTTTCCGACGGCGCTATGCTTCGTACGATGCTTATAAACTAAATATTCGCGCTGATTTATATATTCTAAAGTTAATCGCATCTCGCTAATAATTAATCATGTGTATATATGTGTATATATAGTTATGTATTAATAAAATCTTAATCCTGTTTTCTCATTACAGGTCACCGTTAAATGCGAGATATCTCATCCTCGTGGAATGAGCTTCCCAGGTACGTAAAAATAAAATTAATCTTTACTTATGATAATCCTTTTCTCTCCGTTCTAGTTTTCCACGGACTTTTCACAACTAATGATCTTTGATTCTCTATTTCAGGTTGCCGCGTGTCACCACCGGTGCCCTCCACCTCGGACTTAGCCTTTTCTGCGATCATCCGGCTGGAGCGCGCTCTACATAGGTTCCGTCGAACCACTGGGGCGTAAGTGACTACTAGATAATCTCCCGGCTTGTTTTCATTACCGGCATTATGCCTTCTGGCTCGAATCACATCTTTTCTACTTTGTTAAAAATTAATGAGTAAAATTAAAAATTATAAAATCTCTCTATCGTAGTAGAAAGTCTTTAGAAAATGCAAAACATCTGTTAACGTTAATTGCAATTAACTTTGGGCAGTATTATCCATTACGTCACAGACCTCGGATCTCTTAAGACTGTTTTACAATACTAATATCGCAGTTCATCATGCTTAGAAACTAACGACTACTTTCGTCATGGATTGCCGCGTGACTCGAATATCTGTTGCGCCTCTAAAATAAATTAACCTTTCTTTATGATATCATAGTGTATATTAAGCCTGGATCCTGATCGACAGGACCTACGCGATCCTTCTCGATTATCTTCAAATCAAATAAAATATTTACTTAATTACTGAAGTTACCTAATCTGTCTTAAGCAACGCGGCTGGGTAATCGAATAAAGTATATAATCGTATAAAAATATAAAGTATATAATCGTATAAAAATATCTCTCGTCTCATAATCTCTTTCTTAAGCTGTATCGCACTAAACTCTAGTAACTAAAAAGACTAACCGGTCGCTTGATTTTATCTCGAGTCTCTCGCTCTCTCAAGCATTACTCCCCTGTCTCATCGACCTACTCAGGAGTGCTGCTTGAGAGCTGCTTGGTACTTAAGATTACGCCGATGTGGTTTGGCTTACTTGGATATCTCGAGCTCATCCGCATGGCCCTCGAAGGCAGCCAGCTGGTCCTCGAGTGGGTCACTCTGGATTTGGTTCCTCCTCCTGCTTGACCCGAATCTCAGGCATAGCGTCCTCCTCGCTGATATAAATGACCATCGGTCCTGCGTACTCCTCGAGGCTCTGGTTAGGTCCTCGAGTAGTTCTCATCCGGTCAGGTGGGCTCCGGTTAGGCTCCTCGAGGTTCGGTCGGCGATCGGAAGTTTGTGACCGTTTTATCGGAATATGAAAAAGAATTAATGTTTTCTAGAACCGGACCTCTTATGTCTTTTCCCTTGAGAACCTGACCGGTTTCTCCCCTTCCTGCTTTGTCGCCTATCCATCCTTAATTCGATTAGAACCCAACCATATATAAAATTACCATCAATGGCGGGCAAAGGACCATACTCAAATTATTAGTTATGGTAAATCGAATCTCTGTCACTATGTCCGTCGCCACCCTATCTTTGGCCCGGGGAATAGGGAAACCCCCTTTACCACTTCACCATCTATGGACTAGTATGGTGATGGTCCGAATTTCACTTATGGTGAAAATCCGTACTTGTTATTTGTCAATTTATCGTATAGGCTACGCCACAATACGATTCCTACGCTTCAACTGGTTAGGCTATATACCTTTCCTCTAACCATATCTGGTGCTTGCGTGCCTTATTCAAAATGTACGTTATGGTCGTTTCCTGACCATCTATCAAAAACTACGTATGGCTTCTCGCGGCCATAATTCGAAATCACCCGAAGGTCTCAATTTAAACTTTTCTTTGTGATTAATTATTTTTACTTCGTTGTAAGTCCGGTCACTGGACGGTTCGTCATGAATTTCAAGGTAAGTAAGTGATTATACTTATGCTTCTTATATCAAAATAATGAATAATTAACATATATTCAAAACTCTCAAATTACAGTAAAATAACAAATCTTGCTTGTACTCACACGCGTATCGCTCGTGTCCATTAATATCTACGTGCCCTTATAGCTACGTATAGTAATTAAAATAACTTACTTTATTGCTGCGCAATTCGCCTCATACATAATCCTTTGTTCCAGTCTGGGAACGTCCTTTTCGGTTATCACTTAATTTATTATATACGGAAATCTTTCCGAAAATCCGTTATATTTTATTTGTTAATCGTAAATAATAATAACCGTTGTTTATCGGTTTAATACTCTTTATCCGCGCTCGCGCCTTAGAATTCTACTAACGCGTACCTCAGTATTATCTTCGCGGCATAAACAAAATAGGAATAAATCCGTTAAAATGTCTCACTTTTTCGAGATAATCAAATAAATAAACCACTTATTTAACGACGAGGGTTAACAACCGCCGGGATCCGTCCTCTTTCACGCACACGAAACTCTTCATTCCCGAGAGTCGCAACGGCAACGTCCGATCAAGTCAAGCGTCAAGAACAGAATCTCTCTTTTGAAATAATCAAATAAATAAACCGCTTATTTAACGACGAGGGTTAACAACCGCCGGGATCCGTCCTCTATCACGCGCACGAGCTCTATTGTTCCGGAGAGTCGCGACAGCACGTCCGACTAGCCTCCCCGTGGGTGCCACCTTGACGTGGTGAGGAGGCTTGAAGGTCCCGATGATGTACAGAGCTGTACCGGCGGGGGTTTCGGCCCCTGGCAGTTTCTACCATGCCGGAGTGGTCTGTACGGAGGGACTGGACCAAGAGCACCCGACCGGGCTGAGTGACCAGCCTGGTCCATGACCAGCATGGTCACAGAGCGGGTGCGAGGAGATCATCATCCCTGAAGGCATTGCACGCCGGTGCTCCGGCAGCCGACAGGGATGACACTCGCTCCAGGAAGGGGACCTCTCTCTCCGAGGCATTGCACGCCGGTGTTCCGGCAGCCGAAGAGAGAGAACCCTTTCCTCCCGCCTCGGTTGGACCGTTACGGTTAGACCGGGGCGGAGGGACGTACCCGCATCCAGGGCTCCACCCCATGGGGATCCTCCTCCCCCGTGGTGCCTGAGGTGCGGAGGGGTACTCCGGGCCGCTCGGACGTTTCCGAGGTCGGGGTCGGAGTACCCTACCGCGTCCTGAGAGATCCCACCCTCCGAGGCATTGCACGCCGGTGCTCCGGCAGCCGAAGAGGGGAGGACCTCTCTCCCTCGCTCGTCCCAGCCACGGCTGGGCGAATGAAGGATCCCACACCCGGGTCTGCACACCGTGGGACTATTCCCACGGTACCTGGGGGGTGGAGGGGATGTCCCGGGCCGCTCGGACTTATTCCGAGGTCGGGGTCGGGGCACCCTAGGGTGACGAGGGGAGAGGACCCCGCCTTCGTCTCGAAGGTGGACTCCCCGACTTCCCTCACCCGTTCGGCCCCGGTCAAACGGACAGAGGAACCCACACCCGGGTCTGCACACCACGGGGCTTGCCCCATGGTACCCGGGGGGTGGAGGGGTGTCTCGGGCCGCTCGGACGTATTCCGAGGTCGGGGTCGAGACACCCTCATGCGCCAACCAGAGGACTCATTCCCGGAGGCATTGCACGCTGGTACTCCGGCAGCCAAAGGGAACGATCCTCTCCCTCATCCGTCCTGGCCACGGCCAGGCGGAGAGAGGTACCCTCACCCGGGTCTGCACACCGTGAGGGTTTGGAACCCCTCACGGTACCCGGGGGGTGGAGGGGTGCTCCGGGCCTCTCGGACGTATTCCGAGGCGGGGCCGGAGCCCCTGTGTGTGTGCCCGAGGGAATGCGATCGCATCACCCTAAAGCGGACCCTCGGGCGGCGCGAGCACGCTGGCTGCCATGGGGGAGACGTTCCCGGTGGGGTGCGACACCGGTGAACTATCTCCTTCCATGGGGCCCCCCGCGTGGCGGCGCTCTGCACGGTGCCCACATTGTCGGAGGTGTGGGACCCCCGAAAGCGGTCTGGCCACCAGAAATGGTGGTCAGGGCGCGTGTAGGGGGCGGAAGGCCAGTGCCGGCGATGTAATATTCCGTCGGCCCGTGCCATATGGTGCTCCTCCGGGGATACTCGGAGGCTCACGCTTTCCGGGGGGATGCGGGCATGCCCGGGCACCGGAGCCGTGCAGGGTGGTGAGTATGAAACCACAATGACTGATTTTTTAACTTCCTCAAATATTGACTCGGATTCGGAACTGAATATGACGCCCCAGGCTAGTACAAAGGACACGAGAAGCCGAGCTGGCAAAAGCCAGGCTACGGTAAGGAGGGAGGGGCTTAGGAGTGGGAAGGCCCAAAAGACAAAGAAGGCGGAAGAGATCTGCGACAGCGACAGATCTAGATCTAGATCGCCTATCAGAGTCGATGAGTCGATGCCGTTTACCACCTCAAGGGAAGAGGACTCTGATGACGGCAAAAAAGTCATCAAGAAAAGAGAAGGGAAGTGGGATATCCCCAGGGACGAAGACGGAAATACGGACGAGGAGCGTCTCGTTGAGAAGGCCACCAGAGGTAGGGGTAGGCCAGAAACGACAGGGGGATACCGACTCAAGAAAGAGTTCATGGTAAGAAAGCAGGCCATTGTAGAACAGAAAAGGGAAGAATTTCTGCTTAAAGGCATGGAAAACCCATTGGAGGAGTTTCAAGATTGAACCTCCAATTGAAAATACAAAGCAGAAATAAAAAGAATAACGGAACATCTAGAGGAGGCCCCCTTCAGAGACATAACGGCGTCTATATTGGAAGCATCAACCAAGGTCCTGGGATTCTCTCAAAAATCTAAGAGCCTCAAAGGTACGCACGTGAAGGTACTCAGAGACGCTGCGGCGGCGATAACGGCAGGAACAAATGTCATGGCCATGCAAATGGCACAGGACAGATGCGGAAATAACTTGGACCTGATAGAGGAACTGAGAACAGAGAATGTGAATTTGAAAACATCGCTGAGGGAAGTAAGTAAGGAACTGGAGGAAGTAAAGGCAATGCTTCGGGATATAAGGGAGGCTCCGCTGCATGCAGCAGTGGTATCCTCCCCGCCCCCGAAACAACCGGGAAATGCGGGTCAGAGTATAAAGGAGGCACCGCAACAAATGGCGGGTGCTTCCTCGCCCCTGATCCGCATAGAAGGGAAAGAAAGGGCGATCACCCCACCTATGGTGGACATGGTGGAGGAGGAGGAAGTCCCGATTGGAATAATAGAGATCCAAAAGGGGCTGATTCCAGCGGATAAGAGACGTCCGGTGAGGGAAGCCAGGGTCGCAAAAAAAGGAGAAGCAGGTCCCAAGATCAGGGAAAATGTCCCCCTGATTACCAAAGTTAGAGTGGAAAGGAGGGAGGAACCAGTAAAAGGAGAAAAGAAGGGACTGGGAGAGGAAGTGTCGAGGATGGTGTTCCAAGCCCTGAATGAACGGAAATCACAGGAAACTCCCAAACAAGGGGCCTGGAGAAATAAAGGAAACAAAGGAAAAGGAGAGGTAAAAGAAATGGAGGATCAAGGAAGGGCTCGATACGGGGGAAACAATTACGTGAAAGAGTACCCTCAACTTCCACCCACAAGACTACAAAGAAAGGAACAACAAGCACAACATGGCAGGGAGGAGGCACCTACACCACAAGAAATGTGGACGAAAGTGGTGGGCAGAAGAGAAAAGAAGAGGGAGAAAGAAGAGCAAAAGAGGAAAGAAATAATAAAAAGGTAATAATCCCCGAAAAGAAAGAAGGGAAAAAGAACAAGAGAAGAGTCCCCAACACGGCGGCGGTGACAAACACCGCCGAAAAGGGACAATATAAGGACCTGCTAGCAGAAGCAAAGAGGAGGATAGACTTAACCGGAATGGGTATCGAGAAAATAAAAACTAAAGTAGGGGCCACAGGAGCGCTTGTGCTTGAGATACCCGGCGAAGAAAGGAGTAAGCAGGCGGACCTATTGGCGGACAGACTTAAAAAGGTCCTGTCTGACAGGGCAAGAGTAAGTAGGCCGCAGAAAATGGGGGAACTGAGACTCAAAGGGCTGGAGATATCCACCTCGGAGAGCGAAGCGGCGGAGGCAGTGGCCAAGGTAGGGGGATGTCAGGTAGGAGAGGTGAAGACCGGGAGTACAAGAGTAGCCTGGAATACAGGACATTATGGGTGCAGTGCCCCCTCGCGGCGGCCAAGAAAATCGCAGAAACAGGCAACATCAAAATTGGGTGGACGCAGACAAAAGCAGAGCTACTGCAAGCAAGGGCTCTGCAATGCTACAAATGCCTAGAAAGAGGGCATGTCCAAACCAACTGCAAAAACAGCATTGATAGACGAGCAAACTGCTATAGATGCGGAGAACCCGGACACCTGGCTCGGGATTGTATCGCTAGAGTCAGGTGCCAAATCTGCGAAGAGGCTGGCGTCCAGTCGGGACATAGAATGGGGGGACCATCTTGTCGCCCCCTCAAGAGAAAGAAGAGAATCCCTGGGGATGCGGTGGAAGGGGGTATGGCGACCGAACCGCCGCCACGAGACCCTCCTGCATCCCCAGAGGAGAGGAGGAGAGAGACCGAGGAAGGAAAGGAGGCGGAGGGGGGGGGTAAACCGAGAGCCGGAACTCCAACCCCCGCTTCCTCAAAGGAGGAGAAGAGCCTCCCTACCTCTTCCACTCCCCCCACAGATCCCCATTGATGATGGGAAGATGGAAGTGGAGGGAAAGAGAGGAGAGAAACGAGCTAGAGAAAATGAGGACACCGACGGCGAACAGCCGGGCGAGAAGGTGGTAGTCATAACCGACAATGGACACTAGACTACTCCAAGGGAATCTGCACCGCGCCCATCAAGCGCTCCCTTTGTTCGAGCACACGATGACGGAGCGCGGTGCAAGTTTAGGTATAGCGGCAGAGCCCCATCACGTCCCCAAGAACCATAGATGGTTCGGGACGAGTTGGGCCCTGTCGCTATAGTCTGGAAGGCGAGCAACAGCTCACCCCCTGCCAAGTACTTGGATCGCGGCAGGGGGTTCGTTGTGGCCAGGTGGGGAGTCGTTACCGTGGTCGGGGTATACCTCCCCCCAGAAAAAAGCCTGGGCTTGGCTGATTACAGTCCAGGCTCCAAGAAATGGGAGATGTCATCAAGAGACATCTCCTGGGTCCTGTCATCGTCGCCGGCGATTTCAACGCCAAATCGGAGCTATGGGGCTCCCGGCGCGATGACAGGAGGGGGGAGGTAACAGCGGATTGGGCCATGGGCCTAGGTCTGCACATTATGAATGATGGCATAAAATCCACGTTCGTGGGGTCGAGGGGGGAGTCTATTATCGACTTGTCTTGGGCAACCCCCTCGGCCCTGCGAAGGGTGCGGACCTGGAGGGTGGCGGAGGAGCTAGAATCACTGTCTGACCATCTCTTAATAGAGATGGAGCTCTCCGTCACCCCCGATGGCCTACGGCCCCGCAACACGGACGGACCCCGGCCCGGTAGATGGGCTCTAGCCCAGTTAAACAGGGAAGACCTTGAGATCTCCCTCATGGGCTCCACCTGGCCACAGTGGAGGGATGGGCAGGACCTTGACTATGAGGTCATGGAGGTTATGCAGGTGCTCGCACTCGCGTGCGATGCCTCCATGCCCAGAGTCAGGGCCTGCCCAAAACGATGCGCCTGGTGGTGGACCGACCAAATTGCCGCGTTGCGGCGGAGTTCGGTCCGCCTCAGGCGCATGTTCAGAGCAGTGCGTTGGGACGCGGACCCTGAGGTCACTCTGGCCGCCCGGCGGGAGTTCTGCGCAGCCGCGAAAGAACTTCGGAACGCCATAGGGGTTGCCAGAGGAAAGGGGTGGGACGACCTCCTCCTCTCGTTGGACGCGGATCCGTGGGGGTGCCCATACAGGATGGTCATGCAAAAGCTGAGACCATGGGCGCCTCCTCTGACGGAGACGCTTTACTCCCGGTTCCTGGGACGGGTGATGGGGACCCTATTCCCGGTTGGGGGGGACAACCCCATCACCCAGTACGTAACCCCATCCCCCGAACAACAGGGGGAGGTTCCGGGAGTCACCGAGGAGGAGGTGGCCGAGGCTACCAGGCGGGTCAAGAGCAGGAAAGCTCCAGGACCCGATGGTATCCCCGGCCGTGTCCTCACCCTGGCCTCAGGGTACATGAATGCTAGGTTCGCGCACCTCTTTACGAGGGCGCTAAGGGAACGGAAATTCCCCCCGGTCTGGGGGAGGGCCAACGTGGTCCTCCTCCGAAAAGAGGGCAAGCCGGAGGACTCCCCCTCCGCGTACCGGCCCATATGCCTCCTGGATGAGGCGGGCAAGCTCTTCGAGCGTATAATAGAGACCCGCCTCAAGAGGCATATGTCCCGGGAGGGTCCTGATTTAGGCGACGGCCAATATGGCTTCCGAGAGGGCAGATCAACTATAGATGCGGTACTGCATCTCAAGTCCCTCTCGGGGCCATAGTGTCGGAGGGCAGGGTGGCAGTTGCGATATCACTAGATATCGTAAATGCGTTTAACAGCCTGCCCTGGGGTAGGGTGGTGCAAGCGATGAGAGGTTATTTCCGCTTCCCACCCTATCTCACGGCCGTCGTGGAGGACTACTTCCGGTCGGCGTCTCATGTGGACGGACGCCGATGGTACGGTACGAGAGAGGGGGATGAGTCGTGGGGTTCCACAGGGTTCTGTGTTGGGACCCCTACTCTGGAACATTGGGTACGACTCAGTCCTCCGGACAGCCCTCCCCCCCGGCTGTAGCACGTTGTGTTACGCGGACGACACGCTCATCCTGGCCGGGGGGAGAGACTGGGGGGAAGCCGTTCACACCGCGAACCTAGCGGTGGCGGCGGTTGTGCGCTCCATCCGCAACCTGGGCCTGTTGGTGGCGGAAAGGAAGACCGAGGCGATCTTCCTACACGCTAAGGGCATGAAGCCCTTGGCCACCCCAGGCGCATGTCAGGATAGGCCAAGTCAGGGTCCCCATAGAGGCCCAGATGAAGTATCTGGGCCTAACCCTGGACGGCACCTGGTGCTTCAGAGAACATCTCAACAGACTGGTCCCCCGACTCAGGATGATTTCCATCAACCTGGGCAGGTTAATGCCCAATGTCGGGGGACCAGACATGAAGGCACGTCGCCTCCACGCAGGAGTCCTCAACTCGGTGGCCATGTACGGAGCACCGGTGTGGGCCGAGTCGCTGGCCGCCAGTCGCCCGATGCAAGCGCGATTGCGCAGAGTGCAAAGGGGGCTGGCGGTCCGGGTAGCGAGGTGCTACCGTACCGTCTCCTGCGTGGCGGCGACAGTCCTGGCGAGCATGCCCCCTATGGAGCTCGTGGCCCTGTCGTACAAACGCATGTACGACAGGAAGCGCGGGCTCCTAAGAGCAGGGGGGGGCGGACGTACCGCTCGCCAGGGCAATCCGGGAGATGAAGCACCAGACTCGACGGATCCTCCTCGAAAGATGGCAGAGGTATCTGGCCAATGCCAGGTACGGGAGGAGGGCCGTCGAGGCCGTCCGGCCCTTCCTGCTCGAGTGGGTGGGAAGGGCCCATGGGGCCCTGACTTTCAGGGCGGCGCAGGTGCTCACCAGGCATGGTTGCTTCGGTGAGTACCTGTGCCGAATAGGAAAGGAGCGCACAGCCTCCTGCCACCATTGCAGGCATGGCCACGACTCCGCGCAACACACGCTCCAGGAATGCCCGGCCTGGAGCAACGAGCGCGGAGTCGTGGAGAGGAAGTTAGTTTGCGACCTTTCGCTCCCCAGTATAATCCGGACGATACTGGGGAGCGAAAAGAGGTGGGAAACCTTCACCTCCTTCTGTGAGGGGGTGATGAAGAAGAAGGAGGAGGCTGAGGAGGCGAGAAGAAGAATGGAGGGAAGGGGTATGCGGAAGAGGCGGAGAGACCGCCACCGCCAGTGGAGAGGAGGGAGGAGCAGGAGCAGGGAGGGGGACGCAGACTCCTCGGAGGAGGAGGAATTTCGGAGGTTGGGGGCTCAGCCACCACCTCCTCCTCCCCCTCCCCCCTGCTCCCCCTCCAACAAGGAGAGCGAGAGGAGGGAGGAGAATGACCTGGAGGGGGCAGTTGGGAGCCCTCATTAGAGAGAGAGGGGTGGCGGTGGTGGCGTTGCGTAGGCTCGCCCCACTTATGGCGGCGGTAGCAACGCTGGCCGCCCCCGCAGTTGGGGTGGATGTGGCACCGCCGCCGCCGCCACCTCCCGCTGCCCTACCAATGGCAGCGACGGGTGATGGGAGCGGATGGGGGACGAGGCTAAGGCCAAGGCCCCAAACCCGCAGACCACCGACTCCCTTAAAAAAGGATGTCGGATGACAATAAGGGGGGGAGAGGGTATCGGTGATTGATTAATCATCGAAAAATGCCCCTCCCCCCCCTGAATCGCAGGTCCGATGGACAAATCGGACATGCGGGAGGGGGGTCATTAGGACCCGCCGCCCCATTCCTCCGTGGAGGTGGGGAGAGCTCGGCGGCTAGGGGAGTATATCTCCCCGCAACCGCCGGTCGGGAGGGTGGGGCATCGGGCGGGGACTCCCGGTGCCTCAACTAACCCTCCCAACGTAGGGTGGCTGGCTGATACGGTGGGTCAGTCAGCCACACAACGTGTATTGGCGGCGCCTCGTTTGGTCGGGAACGGTGGTGAAGCGGGCCTCGGCCGGCTTCCCCCTTCCCGACCGAAGAGACGAGGCGTGAGGGGTGGGAAATGGGGAACGGTGGTCGAAGCGGGCCCTCGGGCCGGTTTCCCCCTTCCCCTGGGTGAGCGGTGGTCGAAGCGGACCCTCCGGTCGGCTTCCCCCCTCCCCCCCCCCGCCCCTCAGGGACAGAAGGTGCAAACCTGGACTCGGGGCCCCGATTAGCAGTTACGCGGCACCGGGGCCCCGACCCAAGTCCCTTCGCAGCGCCACCCGGGGAGGTTTTAGCCGGTAGGAGTCCGGCATAACCCTGGCCCTTCCCCGAGGATCAGGGTATCCATGATGGATTTCCTCCTCGTCAAAAAAAAAAAAAAAAAAAGGATGCGTCGCGTTTACTTCGTAATTTGACACGCTCGCGATTCGACAGTAGGAACAGCGTGTCGTTCGTTGACGCAGTATACACCACCATGCACAAAAACGCAAATGTCAACAGAAAGAACCAAGATGCAGTCGTGCGAACGCTACGATTTCTCAGTGCCATAAGTCGGGAGCATCGAGAACCTATGGGTGTCATCACTCTCGTTCACAGTTACGAGAAGCGATGTTTGCGAATCGACCGAACCATACGATCGTACACTCGGTACGACGAACCGCCAACAACCCGGATTCTAAAGCGAGTCGCAATCAATTGGCAGTTTGTCGACTTATCGGTCGATTCATCGACACGGATGATCCAGTGCGCGCGCGAACTCTCGTAGTCGAACGAATGACTAGAGCGTTTTCCGTCCGACTGTTCGAGTGGTTGTACAAGGACCGCTATGCCGACACGTACATCCGATCGATCTGGTCGCTCCTGTCAAAACTCATCGAACCTGACGATGTCATACCATTGAGCGATTTGACGTCTGTATGAACGCGCGTCGACGCGCGACACGAGACAACAGCCGTTGCTTCCACGGCGAGTGGTAAATCGCGCAAAAGCGACGGTCGACTAACGTTAACTACGCGCGAATACGAGCTTATGTTACGCCAGTGCGAAATTGAAATCAATTCACCGGGGTCGTTTGTCGATAACGCATCTATGATTCGTCGTAGCCTATTTCTCTATGTGTTCTACATGCTGGCTCGTACGGGCAAACGCCTGTCCGACGTGGCCGCGATCGCGGTCACGCAATTGCGGCAATTGCGCGATCGCGGTATTTGCGTTATAGCGATACGAAAGACCGGCAAGCTCGGTCGGATCGAGATACCGGAGTTGTTGTTGTTGACGTCCGCACGCGATCGAATGAGCGCCGAGTGCGATGCGCGCGGGCGTTTGGACACGTTCGTGCGATGGGCGGAGGATCGACGGATCGACGTGCCGTTCGATGTGTGCGCTAGACGTCGCGAACTCGATCGCGAGCTCGATCGTATGTACGTCTCAGCGACTGGGCGTGCGAAACCACGCGGTTTGAGCTTTCACGCGTTACGTCGCATATACGCCGGTTACCGATATCTGCACGGGGCGTCGATCGAGAAATTGCGCGAAAATCTCGATCATCGCGATCACCGACAAACGAATCGTTATGTAAACACTTGTCTCTACGAGATAGACAACACCGCGGTGGTTTAAGATGCGTGCGGAGAATTGTTGTCGCCCGCGTCACATCTCGTTCGATCGTACGTAGAGGAAAGAACAAGAAGGGTGACGGCGCAAAAAAAAACGCGTCACTAGTCTCTCTCTCTCTCTCTCTCTTTCGCTCAATCGTTGTCGGCCGTGTCGCGCGAAGGACGCAGCAGAGGAACTTGTCTGCAACGCGCAATGGCGGAAGCGCAAAACGCCAAGGACGATTCGTTTATACGCGAACTATTTGGTTTCGACGAACCCGCGATTGCGAATCACGTCATTGTACCGGCGGCGGCGGCGGTGTAAAACGACCCAGTCGCGTCGGTAAATGCGAGTGACATCGGCGCCAATAGTACGACGATACAAATTCCGAGCGAGTTCACCGACACGTCAACGTCACCACAATCTCAAAAATCCCGACGAACGGGCACCGCGACGTTGAAGCGCGGTGGCAAACGACTTAGTTTACTGCGCGGCGGTCGTAATAGCGAGAAACGTTCGAAAAAGAAAAAATCCAATCACAGTAGTGGCGACGACGACGACGAAGACGACAACGACGACGACGACGACGACGGTCATCGGTCATCCGACGAGTCGAGCGGACACGGTCGACCGTCGCGATTGTCGCGCAGCACCGCTACGGTTTGACCGCGCAGGATGACCGCGCGATCGACCTACTTTGTGTCGCCGATCGCGCTAAAAAAAACTAGGTGAAATCAGTGCATTTTGGAAGGAGCGTCTCGCGGGACATAAATTGTCCGGCAATGTGCGCAAATTTATCGGTCAACGCGCGAAAAACTCATTGCGCGTCTTGCAAGAAGCGCGCACTTTGACAATCGTCGAGTTTAACAAACGCGACGCTCACGAGCCTACCAGCATGGGTGAGCACATTCAACTGATGCGACAGATGTATTATCGAAAGGTGCGACTCTTGACTCGAGCAGTGGTCGCGCTTCGCACCAGTTCGATAACTCGCAAGAATCTGATTCAGCTGCTGGCTCCGAGTTTCACGGGCGATCATTTCGGTGCGGGAGCCACTATTATGCAAAAGACCGCGATCGATGGAACGATTCGCTGCGCGCTAAACACGCTTCGCGTCAAGAACCAGAGTATCAATACCACGCTCAATATGGCCGATCGTACGTGCATTTCCGCTACTGCCCGCTGGTACATGCGCTTGATATGCGACTTGCTATTTGCTCGACTGATACGCGATATTCAGCTTCATCAATTGGGCAACGGTCAGATTCAGCGATTGTTACCGTCGCACTTCGCCACGAGTTCGCTGACGGAGTTACGCCCGTCGTTCGAGCCGATCGAGTCTGTGCAGTCGAACGCGGATCCGTTGTCGCGCATGACTTTCCTCGAGAACTGCTCGGCCGACGATTCGTCGAGACGACGCAAGGGTTCGCTCGGTCGAGGCGAAAAGATTTACGCCAACGGCGAGCTGCCGTACGGCCTGAACAATCTGCACCAGGCGGTGCGCATCAATTGCTTCATGTCGCTGCAGAATCCGCGCGAGTGTCTCGTGCTATTGAACGCGAAGGTGTTTGAGGCGATTGTCAAGATACTGGCGTACTCCATAATGTCGATAATACGCCGTGCCGGAACATCCGTCACGGCGGGATTTACTCTGCAGGGGCGACATATCGTCACCTCGGTCGAGCAATTGTACAATGTGCGCATGCATCTGAACGACGAACGAGACCAGAATGACAAGAGCGCGGCTTCTCTGACCGTGCAAGAGGCCGATAAAGTGACGTTTACGAGATTACGTCACATGCACGGTCTGGTGAATCGCCAGTTGAACGACAATCTGGTCAGTTTAACCGGCGCGCAGGAGGCGTTTAATCGCGCGACCGGTCAACGCGATTCCCGCACCCATCGCGCGCGATAATTCATCGTCCAATTGTGCAGCCGCCCCCCCTCACCGCCATACAACCGAAACGAGGAGGAGCATTGTCGTCGACACGCGTGGCGAAGGATCGATTCTGCGTGTCGTCTGTGACGTCGTCAGCAGCGCCGGTGCTGAGCGACAATGCGACGAGTGCGCTGCGCTATTTGGTGACACGTAAGCGCAATCTCGCTCATCGCGCCACCGAGTCGACGCGTCGACGACGCGTCGACGATCGTGGTCGAGTGTCGCGAGCCGCCCTCGAGTCGCTCGGCTGTCTGGTATGGCGTCCAAATTCTGCAACGCGCGCGATTGCGAGCACTGTCGATGATTCGTCAAACGAGCCGAGCAACGAGATCGACGGCCGCCGAGCCATCGTCGCGCCGCCGTACGAGTACTGCAGCGTGACCATGTACAATCAATTGCGCGCCGGTAACTCGCCGGAGCGCGCAATGACCGACAAAGGCGGCACGGTGAAGAATATTTTACAATCGAACAAGAGTTTCATGCATTTGGTGACGTACCCGCTGAGAAATACCTCTCGCGGTTACATACAAATCGCGCCGTATTTGGCGCCGCGACACATTGCGCTGTCGTTTCACCACGCGACCAAACTCTTTGCTATCGATGTGGAACGCGATCGGCGCAATTTGTGCTATCGAGCGGACGCCCCGGAGACGGAGATATGGCCCGATCCGACCTGCTCCTTCTACTTTGAGACCAATTGTAATTTTGCGCTCGTTCTCAAGCGAGATTCATGCATACACAACGGCAGCGTGGTAGGCGTGGAGCGTTTTTACGTGTACGAACGCGGAATCGAGTACAACGACTCGATTCTCATATCACCGTTTGTGTTGAAGCACCTGAACGCCGATTTTGACGGTGACGCGGTGGCTGATGATGATTCGCGGTATCGAAGCCTCGTGCGAAACGTGACAATGTCTGGGCGAGCCCTTTCTCTTTGGTGACATTCCGCGCTTTACGTTCTGTCAGAGCATGTACTTTTGGACGTTTCGCGCGCTCGCGTTCGACGTCTCGATCGACGAGACGTGCGCTATCGCGACGTTGAAACGACGACGACGCGCCTCCCCGATGGAAGAAGAAGAAGAAGAAGACGACGCGTCGTCGTCGTCTACGAACAATGACGACGTATCCCCGCGCGACTCCACTATTCTATTGCATGATCGGCTGAACGTGTGGCGCGACGAGGGCGCGCGTCGTCGCGCTCGCGCATTGTTTGGCTCGTGGTACGATGATTACGAGCACGTGCTAGCCGACACGTGGAGGCAACGACCGTTGTTTGTCGATTCGAGCGATTACTGGTGCGAATCCGTGTGGCGGCAACGACCGGTGTTCGATCTAGTGTACGTGCAAGCCGTCAAACTCGGCGTCGGCGCGAATGGCGCGCGATTCATCGACCGTGTGAGACTCTTTCTGTTTCGTCGCTCGATAACGCGCCCGATCGCTCGATCGAGCTGTCGGAAAGGATATCATTGTGTCTGGAAAACTGGATCGTGGTGCACTCTGGCGCGAAAGGATCGCCCCGCGATCTAATCGCGCTGCACGAGCGCACCGTGGAGAATCAGTCCCTGGGCACGACGCCGCAGTCCGACTTCTTTCGCGAATGCTCGCCGGACCGGGAACGCGATTATCAGCGATACCTCGATGATTCTGTAATTGTGAGCAAACACGTGCCCAAGAGCTCGTACTTTGCCAGCGGACTCAAGTGGGTCACGCAAATGTGTCGCGTCACGCACGGCGATCTCTATATGCTCGAATCGTTGTTGTTGCGCGATATTGCGCATTATCTGAAGGATGATGAAGGCGCTATATAGAGAGAGAAAGACATGTATGGATACGGTGATTTTTTTTGGACAATAAAGAAACGATAAACAGTTTGTACTACGCTTCCCTTGCCCTTCTGTGTACAGAGACGCTCCTTTATTGTCAATTTATTGCACAACGAAAATAATATATATGTAACATCGATGAAAATGTTACGCGCCATCAACGCGCTCGATCAATTGTGTCAATGCGTATGGTTCGTTCCAAATTGCGCAAAAAGTGCACAAATTCGATTCGCTGATCCGTCGGTAGGCGCTCCAGTAGATTGCAATATCGCTCCGCATGGCGTAACATTGGTTCCGTCAGTCGTACTTGTCGACGTTGACGATTATCAGTCATCGCGAGCGGAGCCACCGAATCGTCACGTCGATCATATCGCAGTGACAATCTACGCACTCGAGTCCTCGATATCGACGCGATAGTCAATGATCGCCATCGCTCGTAACGATTCAGTCTTTGGAAGTCATCGATCACTGTCGTTGCTTATCGCGTCAGCCGTCCCGTCGATCGATAGTGCCGGCGTTATCGCGTCCTCTTCGACGCTACTATCGTCGTCGCGATCGTACCACGTGGATAGTGTGAACACGTGACTCACGGTCCGCTTATCGCTTTCGTTTCTCATCGTTCGCTATCGCGACGTTCCGCGAGAAGTGCGAAGGGTTTCACGCTCTTTTATAGGCACGCGCACGCTCGCATTGACAGTAGTGCTCACTGCGAAGTAACGATGGACGCACCAGGCGATTATCTGTTTCTCGATGTGGATTGCTACGAATGCAAACGTATTGCTCAACCGGGTGAGACGAATCGCACGCACAGCCCTTGCTCCGACGACACGGTTGATCGATGGCGTTTGACATTGTACGAAGATACGCGTCGAGCAATGTTTGCTACAAACGATCGATCGTGTGGATCACATCACCACCATTGAACGGACCGCGACATGGGTTTCATCTTTACGTGCCCGATAAGTACAAACAATTTTGCATCTGCTGGCACATGGTCGTATGTCGGCGTCCTGACGGATCGTTAAACGGGCACGTATGCGGCGACGATGCCTGTTTGATGTACGACGCGAATTCGGTTGGATATCGTGAAAAAGCGATCGAAAGCAATCCAGCGTACTCGTGCATCGCGTTGATTCATCGTCGCAATGACCGCCCTGTCACACTGGGGATGCGGTCCGATCTGCTGCAGTTTTTCTTGTATCGTTATCACAACGAAACGATAAAGTATCGTCGCCACCTCGTTACCGACGGTCTGGCCGATTTGTTCGAACGATTGATGGACGAACGCTACGGTTGGTTCGGTGTTGAGGATTTGGTCGATGCGATTGGGAGGTGCGTGCCTATGGGGAATAGGCAAGAAGCCGCCGCCGCTTTGTTGCCCATGACGAGCGGTGAATCGCGTGTACGAGAAATTTTTCTGCGCTGTAAACAGCGTCTGGCCGAAAACGAGGTAATGTTGCAATACATATTGTGTGTATTGGCGCCGATGATCAACCGTGACTTAACGAACAGCGCACCATCGACAGAAAACGTAGTGTCTGTGTTTGCGCCGATAATCAACCGTGGCTTAACCAACAACGCACCACCGAGAGTATCTTCAGAATCTGCGTGATCTCGCTAAAGAAGGCCGGTGAAGTGGTTCTCCTTCTTTCGTCCGATTTCGCAAAGACAGTCCTTTTTATCGCGCGAAATTGTTCGATATATATATATATACATACTCGATACTGATTACCCAGAGTATAAATAGAGAGCGAGAGGACAGACGTGCAAAAAGACACCGTCAAGAGATTGCTCGACGTCGCAATGAACAACAACAACAACACCGACACCGACATCGACACCGCGATGGATGTGGACGATGGATCCGCGATCAACGGCGAGCACATCGGGCACCACTACGAGAGCGAGAAGGATGACAATTTGATCAGTGTGTCGTTTGTCGATATCGTGCCGTGCAATCTGTACGACAGAAGCAACTTTTTGGATTCACGCGTGGACGCCACCATATCGCGCGACAACCTGCGGCTGTTTCTACGCTGTTACGGATTCCTCATGTACGACAAGTCGCAGAAATTGGCGATATTTCGCGCGAATTGAACGGATTCGCGAGTGCCACTGGTGGCCGATGAGTTGGACGAATGTCGCAGTCTGGCGCAAATCAAGGTTTCGGTGCACAAGCATTTGGCACGCGTCAGAAACATGCTGGCCGATCCGATGGTGATCGGCGCGATCGCACCAAACACCGAGGACTCGGTCAGACGCAACCAATTTTACATTCTGGTTGTGGCGCGACAGTCGCTCGAGTATGTCTTTGCATTCATTCGCGATTCCGACCAGCTTCGTCGCAGTTTCAACGTCAACGAGTACTGTCGTGCCTCGCTCTTTGCGCCCAATCGTTGCGCAATCGAGGAGGCACAAGCGGCCTGGTACGATAGCGAGGAGTACAATTTCGATCGCTGTCTGTCGATCGTGTTGCGCGACGCCATCGTTACCACGGGTCTGGACACGCAGTCGATTCTCTTGTTCGTGGTGCGTGCCTCTCTGTTACTCACGTATCTCGTGATGAACTTTATGATTCGCAAGGACGGACAATCGGTGAGCATTCGTGTGAATATACCGGCGGACGCGCCAGACGCGAAAACGATGGACGACTTTTGGCGATGCTATCATCAGCTGACGGTGGACAAACTCCTGGCCACGATAATGGTGACTATCACGCGAATGTACGTGTCGTCGTGCGTCTCTTGGCCGATGCGCATTCGCGACGAAAGCGCGATCGCAGTGGCGGATGTCCGAGCGAGGCTCATTGCCAAATTACAGCGCGACTTTGCATCGAGACGCCGCGAAAACGCTCGGTTGGTTGCGCCATGACTCATGGTCGTCGTCGTTGCTCAAACAACGCGGCCAAATGCTCAGTATTGCGTCGACGCGAGAACGACGATGACGCCACTGTCGCTGTTGTTGCCGAAGATGACGATAACAAACGCCTATACGTGCGATTCGACGCGATAATGGATCTCTTTGATCGATTGAGCGCGTACGTGGAGTCGTCACCGCAGCAGCAGCAGCAGCAGCAGCAGGGTTCTTTCGCGGGAAGCGACAATGCGGCGACCGTCGCGCCGACAGTGCGCATTCGCGGTGTGAGCGAACAACTGAACAGGCAGTGGCTCGAGTACGAACGCGAATCGACCATGTGCGTCGCCGCGATCGCGGAGAGCCTGTCTCGCCGTGGATCCGGTTCAAATAATAATAATGGTAGCGGCGGTGTCGAGTATCCGGCGAACGATCGTTTCGTCACCGTGGAAGATTTTGTGAGCGGACGCGGAACCGGATATCGCGATCACGACGACGATCTCGAGACCGTCGTGAAATCGATCGAAGCGTCCGAGGATGAGGTTGAGTTGCTGAATCTGGACATTGCTCGCGCCCTGATGTTCGCCGTGGTGTCTCTGGCGATATATTCCGCAGCGACCGCAACGTCAACGTCCGTCAGGATCATCGCGCGTTTCATCGATCGACGACGCGACGACGACAAATGACGATGATGAGGCGGAGAAGGATCTCGCGGTCGCGGAGGAAGAGGCGCAGAGAGCTCTGCTCGCGCAAGCGATGAGCTATCTGTTTCGAGCCAAACTTACGGGCAATCAGGTGCGCGAATTGTTCGCCTACTTGTTTGATCTGTGACGCATCCAGATCGGCATTGTCACGCTCGAGCGCCTGAACGAAATGCTGTTTACGTTGTATCGCATGTTTAACGTGTCTGCGGATCGACCGAACTTTGACGAGACCATCGTCATCGCCGCGACTACTCACGATTCCAGCGAGTCGAGTGCAAATAATGCGTCGTCGTAAGAGTCTTCTTTTTCTTTGTCTTCATCCGATCAACGCCAACAACGATATCTCAAATATGGCCAGTTTGTGGCGACACATAGTCTACGCGATGCTCGGTGGCTTTGCAAATCGCGACAACGCACAATCGGTCGCGACGCGAACCGATCGCTTGCGCGTCGTCGTGTTCGGCACGTCCGACAGCGGCAGATCGAGCGTGGTGCGCGAGTTGTTACTGCTGGCCGAATCAAGCGCGGGAACTGCACGGAGAGCGCCGCGACATCATCGCAACGCGCTGTCCGCGCTTGTTTCCGCTACGTCCGTTTCCTCGCTCGATTCGGCCGTCACCGTGGAATCGCGCTATTTATCGTGTCACGAAGCGTACGTGGTGCATCAGTCGTCATTGGACGCCGCGGAGACGAACGACATTCGCGGCGACGAATCGTCGCTCGCTCGACGACGACAGCGGCCGATCGATCGATCCACCGTGATCGAGGGATTCGCGTATGTCGACAATATGCTCGGTGCGGGCGAGTCGATCTGGCTGATGCAGAACGCACTGGCGAGAAACGCGCGCTTTGAGAATGCGATACGTCGTTGGCGCAGACAACGACAGTTTCGTCTCGACGAGGAGTGTTCTGCGTGCGTGCGCGCCCTCGTGGGTTACGAGTTGTATGACACCCCGGACGACCTGTGGTCACGCACCAGTACCGATCGTGATCGACGCGCAAGCGCGCTCGCGGCAGCGTACGCCGTCGAGGCCGATGTGATAATCGTGTCATACGATCCCGCGAGCGAGGAATCGTTGTGCTGCGCGCTACGCACGCTGAATGTCCTGACAAAGCTCGGCGATCCGAGTTGTCGCGGAAAACGTGAAAGGTCGAGTCGTCTGCGATCCGTCGTGCTGATTGAGCACGATCATCGTGAGCCCGCGACGAGACGATGTTATTACGTGCGAGACGCCAGCGATTCGTTGGACGATCGGGCGACCATCACGGCGAATGGTATAGCATCGCTGTCGAATTCGAGCAGATCGTTGCGCCGTTATTACGAGTCGACGATAGATCTGACCGACGCTGCGTTCACGCGCACTGATCCATCGGCGCTACGAGACACCGCGGCGATGTCGTCATCGTCGTGCTTCTTCGTCCGTATCGATCCGAGCGCAAACAATCACGCGTTGCTACGAAGAGTTCTGTCCGTGGCGATGGAGCCGGTGCTTCGATCGCACTTTATCGCGCTTCGATCGCCGACACCGCCGAGACAACAGCATCGGTCACGCGATGACACCGGCGAATCCCGCGACATGTACGACGTGTGCGCCGTCGCGGACAATTCGATCAACGATCTGATATCGCTCGAGCGCGAAACGATTGAGCGTCGGCAACGCGAGTGCGACGACGTCGAGATCAATAGACGCGGATTATTGGCTAGAATGTGGCGATATTTGCGAAAGCGTTGACAGCGATCTGTATCTCTATCTCTCTTTCTTTTTTCAATGTAACACTGTAATGTGACATTAAACACTCTGTACTAATTGTGTCTTTGTATTTTTTTATTTGCTCGCATATAAGCATCAACATTGTCATGTGGCGAATAATTTGGTTGTTTGTAGCGTCGCTGCTGTTGTGGTGCTTGTTGTTTCGCTATCGAGCGTTTCGCAAAAATCATCACAGCGACAAAGACGCGTGGGATTCGCAGGTATTGCCATTGATCGCGCGTTTGCGCGAAACAACGCGTCGACACGGCACCACTGACGTGACATCGCGCGGCGAGCAATCCAAGCGCGACATTGATCGTCCGATCAGCTGCTCGTCGGCGGTGCGGTATTGCACGAGCGACGCCGATTGCGCGTTGCTCTGTCGTTCGTATCGCGGCGCGATTCTTCGTTGCGATTTGACAAATCACGTGTGCGAATCGGTGGTGGACGATTCGTCGCCACCGAGCAATCGCGACGAAAAGGATCGATCCGACCGATGCGACCTCTCGCGCGGCGAATACTCGATGCTGATCGGCCACTCGAGTCTGGGCATCGCGACATGGCGATGCGTAAAATTGTACGCCGGTTTCGAGGACGGTAAATTCTGCGAAAACGACAAATTTGACATGAACGCGATGCTGCGCGAACCGTCGTATCGCGATTGTTTGTGTCCGTACGGCACCACACTAATGATCAAGAGCACGGCAGATCCGTATGACGCACGATTACCGCACTGTATAACCGAAGGCACCGAACATTTTTACACAAACGACATGATAATCGCCACCGACTAATGGTGGCGATACTCTGTGATGGCGCAATGAATCGTCAGGATCGAAATAACATCACGCCGCCGGCTCCTCAGCTCTTTATAATCGACCGACTCGATTCATTCGCCACGGTATCCGCTCGACATTGCGCCTCACAGAATGTCGGAACTTGACACCATAGCGACCGATTACACAACAGAGTCGACCGACGACGTGGTGATGTTTGTCGCCGCGACCGCATGGCTCATCGAAATGGCTGAGGTGCTCACGTGCTGGACGTGATCAATCAGGGTGAGTGATTGAGCGAGCTCAATTTGCGACAATAAACGTGACGAATGAGAGAGCAAGATCAAAACGAAATGACAGATCGGTGAATTGATCCATAGATTTGGAAGCGACGTGTCTGCCGTGCCGCGCCGTAACAAACGGCGCGGCATCGTCCTCGCGGCGTCAATGCGATACCAGTAACAACAACAACGGACGATTTCACCGCCAGCGTACCGTATCGGCCAGATCCCTGAGGCTTAATCGACGACTACAACAACGCGGTGATCTTCCGATCGATCAAAGCGCGACCGACAACAAGTCGATTGTTGCACCGTCTACGGAAGAAGCGAGCGTTCGCATACAAGCCATAAAAACCGATCTATCGATCGTGACGCACCCATGCGAATGTTGGATCTGTCGCGAACTGTTCTTCTTCACGGCGTCCGAAAGCGCGGCGATCGATAATCTTCAGCTCGAAAGCCCTCTGAGCGTTCGTGGCAATGAGGATACGACGACGACGACGACGACGACGACGACGACGACGACGACGACGACGACGACGACGACGACGTGGAAGGATCACGACATAATCGTTCGCAACAACAACAAAGGTCGACCGTTCGCGCCGATATCGAGGCAAATTCGCGCGCTTCGGCGCAGCTTCGCGCGACATACGCTGCCGTACCTCTGCGATAACGACAGATGATGAATGTTGAAGAATCTAATCGCATTATTCTCCCCCCCCAAAAAAACAAAAAGTTGAAATAAATGCAAAAAAAAATCAGCAAATACATGTACTGTTTTTTCTCTTCTATATTTATCATCCTTTCGCCATATACAATTGGACAAATTATTACGATACAAATGAGAAATCGCACATTCGTCGACATGATCGTGTCAAACGGCGCTCTCGTGTGTCTCCTGGTAGCGATCTCGATCTGGTACCATGTCGCGCGAATCGCACTTTCGCGACTGATCGCGAAGCGAGACTCTGCGCGAGGTGTAGTCACGCCGAAAATGCTGGAAACGTACAAACGTTCGTCGCTGTCACCGGACAACAGAGGTGATCGCGAGGACTCGTCGTCGTTGGTGCATCAAGTGTACGATCTTGCGCAACGATAAATCGCGCTGTTGCGCACCGACGGCAGCACGACAACGATCGAGCGACGATTTGCTATACCGGACACAGCGCGTTATCACGTACGATTTGCGACGACGAGCGCGGTAAATGCCCGATATCGCGAATGGCTTCTTCGATCTTCGGATCGACCGCTCCAATTGACGGACATTGCGCATATCGAGGATCGATCGGATACCACGGCATCGATCGGTGCGTTGAATCGCGACTACGATCGGGTGCTATCGAACATTGTTCGCGCATGGGGAGGCGCTCGTATGCTCGTGTCTGTCGACGAATCGTCCAACGTCGCGACGTTGCGATTCTTCGACACGCCGCACAATGATTACAATCGTTTGCGACTGCCGGACCGATCGCACTGTCGCGTCGAAAGGTCCGATCGCGACGGTTCGGCGCGACTGACATTCGGACGAGTCGACGAAGGCGCTTCGCCGTGCTCCGACGCCGCGACTGTACACTATGGCGATTACTTGACGCTGTACGCGCTAAGCAAGCATCCGCCGTTGCGCGATTCCGACGAGTACAAACGAGTGATACCGGTTTATGCGCTGGGTGTGCGTCGATTTGAACGACCAGACACCGGCGATCGTGGTGACAAATTCCCGCGCGTAAACACGCTCGGCTCCAATTTCTCTTTCACACATACATACAAGCATACGCACACGCCCCAACTGTCAGTTATTGTCGCTTGCTGCACTTCGATTGCGAGTCGGCCGTTTGCTGCGGCGTTTCGGTCGCATCCATCGTTTTCGCGCCCTCCAATTGTCGTTTATCTCGCAGCACCAACAAGGACTTTGTCGCCGCGTCCGGTAACAATCGTTCTGGTCCGCGCGGAATCGAGCGACGACGACAAGGCCCCGTCGTTCTCGCGGCAATCGTCGTTCTCGCGCTTTGATCGCTGCGTCGTGGCGGCGCGCGCGGAAAGTCGCGTCGTCGATTCTTCGCGCCTATTGTCAGTATCGCCGCCGCTGTCGCAACTCGTCGCGTCGCTCATAATAACTCGTTGCGAACGCTCGACCCCCTCGGCCACTTGCTCGGCCCCGAGCATCAGTGCGTTCGCGTGAGAACGCCCAATCTCACGAATGCTATCCACGTCGATGGACATCAGTGTAACGGCGCGCAGACTCTTGACGCCGCAATGGCAAAGTATTCGACGCACCGTCCCGATGGTGCGCACGATTCTACGATCGTCCATGCCCGTGAGACGTCGCGTGCGCTGCAAACACCGACCAATTGGGCGAATAGATTCAATCGTTCGCTCGTCGCAACGCTCTGATACGTATTGTACGCCACCGTCAACGATTGACCCATCAACATTTCGTACACTTGGCGATCTAGCTCGTGTTGTTGCGTGTACCGTATCATACCGAACATCGTGGAGACTGCGCGTTGACGATCGTACAACTCGATGGCGTCGCGCCATCGAGCTTGATCGAACAGCAATTCGTACAATCGCGTCACCTCGGGATTGCGTCCGATCTGTCGAATGAGCGTTTGCAGCTCGTCAAACACTATCGGTGACAAATTCCATATGTCTACCATAAGTTCGCGAGCGCAATCCAGCATCGAGTGCAACCACCCGACCTCTCGCTGGAGCGTCATGTCATCTCGCGACAACGACACGAACGTTGACGAGCGCGATGACTCATCCGCGACAGAGTCGCACAATTTACCGCCCGACCGCGACGTCGATTCTTCGATCTCGTTGGACAGTCCGGTCGTCTCGTCGAACAACGCACCGTCCTCGTCATCGTCGTCGTGTCCACCCACGCCGAACAGCGAAGCCAGCAGATCCATCGTCACGGATAATGACGCCGTAGAGAGTGGAAGAAGGAGAGACAGCGGCTCGAGTCACGTCGAGCGAAATTCGATGACGAGCGTTGAGTTGCCGCGATCGCGTCACGGGTTCGGTGCGCAAACGATGTCGTTACACACTGTTCGACGGTTTGATACGATGTAATCGCTGTCCCCCGATTAAAACGCATCTGTCCTGCACGTATTATCGCGCAACGAGTACTCGAATCGTCTTGAGCCGCAACATGCCGTCTCACTGCGCATCTCACCTCGCTCTCGAGTCACGTCATCATCTACGAGCAATGCCGCTCTGTCATCTACGAGCAATGCCATTAACAACACGTCGAATGACGATGTTCGACCGAGCGAAGAAACGAGAAGCGAGACTACGGAGGATTCCGTGCGAGACGACGATTCGATCGTGCGAGTTTCGCTCAGTATAGTTCCTGTGACATGAGAAAAAAAATGAACGAGGCGGCACTCATCGACGCCGCAAACTCCAACACGGTCGTATTTTCACTCGAGACGCATGCTGTGCCTGGATCGTCGTGTGAGCGAAGCTCTGATACGAGCGCGCGAAACGTATCGTCGCGCCCGTGGTCCCGGCCAACAACAGCGTCTCGTGGATCGTCACTTGCGTCAACATGAAATCTGTATCGTTTCCGAGACTGTCGTCAGTGATGATGGAGAGAACGAGACAACGAGGAAGAGCATCGATTCGAGGCGAGCGCAACGACGACGAGTATTCAAACACCGCGTTGTTGCAACGATTGATCTCGGTTATTATGCAAAATGTGCAGCAACGAAATCTCAATGCGAAACACGTGAGCGGAAAATCACGCTCATCCGTAAACACTGGCGACCACGATTGAGCACCGTGGTGACACGCAACAATTGTACGTGCCCGTTGAATCCGCAGCTGCAATCAACGCAAAATGATAGAGGTGTGTTGCGTGTTGCTGACCGATCGCGACTGGCCGGTGTTTCAGCGGCTCTTTTTCGAACGCCGTGATTCTTCACTCGTGGAGAGCAATCGACAAAGCGCGCGACGAATCGATGGTCGAACGTGTCGACGATTCGCCACCATTGACGAGTTTCGGTCGTCCGAAACGCATCGTATTCTGGCGCACGGTTTACATCGAAAAGAAAACTCTGATGGCCGGTAAAGTACTGCATGATTTTGCGCGATTGCCCAAACTCGTGTTTGCCAGTTGCAAGAGCACGCTCTACATCGGCTCCAACGGCACCAATATGACGCACGCGTCTCGCTTGCGCCGAGAGGATTCGTGTTTGTTCAGACGCAAATGCAATTTATTGCAAATTTTACGCTTTATCACGCGTATCACGAGAGCAATCGATTCGTTCGACACTCGGCAATTTTGGCCCGCGACATCGACTCATGCGTGCACTATTGTTCGTGTTGGCTCTCGTGAATGTGGGAATGTTCGCCGCGAATGGCGGAAACAATGTCAACTTGGCACTCAATATGCAAAGTTTGGGAAAGGCGTACAACGACGCCGGAATTACACGTATTCTCGGAGAACAGCATTCAACATGTCAAACGAGTGCGATGTGACAACGGCGAGACTGCTGAATTTCGCACAAATGACCACTTGGTGAATCGGTGCCTCGGTCGCGTTTCGGAACTAGGTGTGAACACTGTGCAACTCGCAAAATTGCTCTCGCCGTATCGTCGATAGCGCTCGGCGTGATGCAACCATAAGCTCGCGCTCCATCGCGAGTCTACGCGCCCGTTACGTTGTTCAATTGAACGATTGTGCGTGTGCGTGTGCGTGAGAAGAGAGAGAGAGAGAGAGAAAAAAACTATTATCGTGACAACGCAAAATTATGAATGTCGATCGAGACGCGCTCGGTCGTACGACGAGGAAAGCTCGACGGTCGATCAAGGAGCAAATCATCATCGCGACGACAACGACCCGTTGAAATATTGCGCTGTTCTCGCGTAGGATACGACAAAGCGGCATCGTTGGACCCATTGGTGCCAACGGTTCGATTCGAGGACGAAATTGATACTCGAAGAAAACAAATGCGCAGCAGCAGCGGCCGTGGCAAAGATTTCAATAGCAACGATGTCGATTCGTCCGACGGTGAAAAGCGAAAAAGCGCTAAATTGCACTCAGGATCGCGGACGCGGATCGCGCTCAGATCGATCGCGACGCTCGAGATAAAATCGCAACCGCTTACGCGCTCGAGATCGCGATCAAAATCGCAACTGCTTACGCGCTCGAGATCGCGATTGCGATCAAATTCGAGAATACCGAATCGCAATGGAGTGATTGATAAAAATCGCAAAAATGTAAAATACACGTTTTCCGATGTCATTGCGAAAACAAACAGTACCGACACTGCAGTAGCAGTCGGTAAAAATGATACTCCTATCCCAGCGTCCCAATAAGCAAAATTGTCAACCCAAAGACGCCACGAAAAATTGCCGATATATTGGAATACGCGCTCGAAACGACCATTGATCGATAATAGTGAAACGTCACGATTGTTACGGTAATGCACACTCGGTTATTTTGCGTATTTGTTTCGATGTTGTCAAGAGAGAATGACGACAAATAAACAAAAAAAAGATAATGTTGATTCAAAGCGCTATTGTATTTTCTTATTGTGAAGACCATTCTTACATCGTTATACAAATAATTCGCACGATTCTCGCACGTTCGCACGATGCTCGCACGTTCGCACGATGCTCGCACGTTCGCACGTGCTCGCGCTGAGCGTGCGATCGTACGTTGTAACGTCTCGCGTCTCCCTAGGGATCGTGATCCGCCTGCTCTCCATTTATTTAGGCCTACCTGCTTACACCGGCACTGCCTAGGATGCTGAGAGCTTTCCGGACAAATGGTGAAAGAGGGAAATATGGTGATTGTAGGTGATATAATGATTATGGCTATTGATAGGAATAGAGACTTAAACAATTGTTTTATTTAACAATGAGACAATTTGACTATATGATAGCTAAAAGTGTAATATAAATGAGTGATAATACTTATAATTATATAATTTATGAATACAAATGTGTTACATTATATAGCTGCTGGGTAATGAGTTACATTAAAGTGCTGAGAGAATGTACAGTTATTTTGCC
>NW_020230062.1:0-44746 GCF_003227715.2 Harpegnathos saltator | reverse complement strand
TTTTACGCTTTATCAGCGTATCACGGAGCGATCGATCGTTCGACACTCGGCAATTTGGCCCGCGGCATCGACTCATGCGTGCACCATTGTTCGTGTTGGCTCTCGTGAATGTGGAAATGTTTACCGCGAATGGCGGAAACAATGTCAACTTGGCACTCAATATGCAAAGTTTGGGAAAGGCGTACAACGACGCCGGATTACACGTATTCTCGGAGAATAGCATTCAACATGTCAAACGAGTGCGATGTGACAACGGCGAGACTGCTCAATTTCGCACAAATGGCTACTTGGTGAATCGGTGCCTCGGTCGCGTTTCGGAACTAGGTGTGAACGCTGTGCAACTCGCAAGATTGCTCTCGCCGTATCGTCGATAGCGCTCGGCGTGATGCAAACATAAACTCGCGCTCCATCGCGAGTCTACGCGCCCGTTACGTTGTTCAATTGAACGATTGTGCGTGTGCGTGTGCGTGAGAGAGAGAGAGAAAAAGACTATTATCGGTGACAACGCAAAGTTATGAATGTCGATCGAGACGCGCTCGGTCGATTCGTACGACGAGGAAAGCTCGACGGTCGGTCAAGGAGCAAGTCGTCATCGCGACGACAACGACCCGTTGAAATATTGCGCTGTTCTCGCGTAGGTTACGACAAAGCGGCATCGTTGGACACATTGGTACCAACGGTTCGATTCGAGGACGAGATTGGTACTCGACAACGACGGAAACAAATGCGCAGCAGCAGCGGCAGCAGTGGCAAAGATTTCAATAGCGACGATGTCGATTCGTCCGACGGTGAGAAGCGAAAAAGCGCAAAATCGCGCTCAGGGTCGCGGACGCGCTTGAGATCGCGCTCAGGATTGCGGACGCGCTCGAGATCGCGCTCAGGGTCGCGGATGCGCTCGAGATCGCGATCAGAATCGCAACCGCTTACGCGCTCGAGATCGCGATCGCGATCAAATTCGAGAATACCGAATCGCGATGGAGTGATTGATAAAAATCGCAAAAATGTAAAATACACGTTTTCCGATGTCATTGCGAAAACAAACAGTACCGACACTGCAGTAGCAGTGGTAAAAATGATACACCTATCCCAGCGTCACCAATAAGCAAAATTGTCAACCCAAAGACGCCACGAAAAATTGCCGATATATTGGAATACGCGCTCGAAACGACCATTGATCGATAATAGTGAAACGTCAAGATTGTTACGATAATGCGCACTAGGTTATTTTGCGTATTTGTTCAGATGTCAAGAGAGAATGATGATAAATAAACAAAAAGGATAATATTGATTCAAAGCGCTATTGTATTTTTATTATAAAGACCATTCTTACATCGTTTCCATACAAATAATTCGCACGATGCTCGCACGTTCGCGCGCGATGCTCGCACGTTCGCGCGCGATGCTCGCACGTTCGCGCGGTTCGAGCAATTGTAACAGTAGGAACATTGCCCCTGTACGTAGTACGGAGCAGTAGCGTGCCCGGTCCTATTGTACCTCTGACTGCTCCGTACTACGTACTGTACAATAGTACCGGCCGCGCGACGGAACGCCTCGTTATACATACATTTTCCCCTTCCACTAATGCATATTTTTCACAATAGTGGGTATTTTAATTGACCAATAAAATAACGTTTAGCACGCTCCCACCATTGTACAAAATGTGCAATGTGGAAGGGGTAAAATGTATATAACGAGGCGTTCCATCGCGCGGCCGGTACTATTGTACAGTACGTAGTACGGAGCAGTCAGAGGTATAATAGGACCAGGAACGCTACTGCTCCGTACTACGTACAGGGGCAATGTTACTACTGTTACAATTGTTCGAACCGCGCGATTCGTGCGCGCAAACGTGCGAGCATCGCGCGAACCGCGCGACTCACGATTCGTTCGACGCACGATGCTCGCGCCGAGCATTGTGCAAACCGCGCGACTCACGAATCGTTCGACGCTCGTGCGAACGTACGATCGCATGCTCGGCGCGAGCATCGTGCGATGTTCGTTTTTACCAGAGATGTATGGATTGCATTACGGAACGTAGAATCATTGAAACAGGAAGGGTGATTTTTTCGAAAGTGTTGCGATAGAACAAAAAACCACTTGCGCACATAATATGGTTTTATTCTATATATTGGCACAATTGCAACGCGTCAAAATACGTACAGTGTGCTCGACGAATAAATCAGTCAGTATGTCGATGTCAACATTGCGGTCTAGCGTTCGATGTGGAAAAGCTGCTAATCCGTGCACTTGATAACGCAAAAGCTCATCGTGATACGGGCTATTCGGATACAGTGCTAATAGATTGATGAAATTTTGATTCGCCATTGCTCGAATCTCATCGACGGTGAACATGCAATTTTGCAAAATATTGCTTAATCCGCAAAATGCGCGCGCTCGATTGGCACTATCGGCGATATTGCCATCCGTTGCGTTGTCCGAATTCGCATTGGCAACCACAGCTTCGGCGTACGACGGTACTCGCTGATGGTCGTCGTTTTCATCCTCGGAGTCGAAAAAATGATAACGCCGTGTTGTGGGGGGCATTATCAATCGCTGAAGCAGTTGAGACGGATAACAGTTGCAATTGTCCTGGCACACGTAGCAGGTGCGAACTTGCGCGTAATGTCGCAGCAGCAAATGATGATCCGTCGGGCCATTTGGCAAAAAAATATCAAGATGAATCGCCAGAGCGAAGTTACTAGTTACTGTTTGCTTCGGAACGGTCAAATTCAGATATTTCGCCAAATTGGCCAAATCGGTGTGATTGAAGGACGTTAGACTGTCATACGGTACGGCCGTTAGCAGTCCATTGGACAAGCGAGCGTGCGAGCGAGCATACTCGCGAGCGGTGTTTAGCGTCAGGCCACCGTCGATCAAACCTCCTCGAAAATGTTTCATCGCCAGAGCGGCGTGATTCGCGGCGAATATCGGCCATGTCGCGGTTGAAACGTGCCACGGATTCTTCGGTCTCAGACCGCGCGCCAGCATCGAATAATACACGGCGTTCAGCTGCGTGATCGAGACCACGCAGCGATAGACGCGTCCGTATTTGCAACGATTGGTCAGTAGTAGTCGCATTTGCAAATCGTTCATCGTCTGCACCGTGCTCAACGGCGCGAACAAACTCAACGGCGCAGCGAGCGCCACCCGGCCGAGCAGCATAGCGTTCTTGTACGACTCGCACAGCACGTCGTACAACGACGGTTCGTTGCTATTGCCGATCGCTCGCATTTGACTCGCGGTTGCAACTTGTTGCACATGATGGGCCAACACGAGCCAAATCATCCTGACGAAACGATCGACGATATGCGATATTTCGTTCCACATTGTCGAGTACACGCGATCGTTTTGCTCGTCTGTCGATTCGAGCTCTATGTCGTTGTTATTGTTGTTGTTGCATTCGGTCCTATTGGTCGTCGAGCCGATATACGATGATGTTGCACCGTTGTTGTTTCCTCGTAAACGATCGATACTGCTGCGCAATCGGATCGGTGAAAACAATCGGCACGATTCGTGAGGATCCACACGACGCGAGCTATTGAACTCTGGTGCAGGGTTCATCGCGCGTTGCGACACGTCTATGTAGTTGACAATTTCGCACATTCGCGGAAATACTAAGGTCCAGAACGAACGCCATGGAATGCCGAACCAGACATTGCGCAGATACGTCTCATCGGTGAACAGTGGCAGAGTCTCCGATCGAACATTCGCAACGCGAGTCTGATCCATCGCCAAAGAGAGCAGCAATTCGTTCAACCAGATTTCGTAGTCGCGCAAATGATCGAGCACCAGGCGCAATCGAGTCGATGCTGCGTCGTCGTCGTCGGTGTTGTCTTCTCCAGGCAAATTGGTTCGTTGTTCGGTGCCGAGAAATCGTCCGATCTTCGGTGCTGTGCCGCGATCATCATCGTCGCTGTCGCGCGCGTTGCTCGATGACGACATTGATGCGCCCACGTCCACGTTCGCCACGGTGGCGGAAATTGTGCGCTTTTGCGACCTCGAACAACGGTTCGCGATGGAATTGTTATTAGCGCTACTGGTGGACGGTTGGTTGTTGTTATTGTCCATTCGTCGGATTCGCGACATAACGCCGTCGTCTAAACCTCGCGTATGCGCGATCGACTATCTAATACACGATTCCCATCGTCCAGCGCGCTCTAATATACCCCCGAGATGTATAGAAATCTCAGAGTGGGTGGGTGGGCCACAATCGTGCTTTTTTTTCATCCGGTCCAAACCGATCGTATTGTGCGCGATGATACAAACGGCAAAGTGGGGAGGGGACGAAAAAAAATATTTGTCTCCGATGACGACGTACTAACGACCGATTGCGCACAATCGCAACCATTGTACGTTATTGCAGATTGCTCCGCGTCACAGCATCGATTGTGCTTCCGCGTTCGTAATTGGCCACGAGTTCGAATACGGTCAACACCGTCAAATTTATAGCGATCGTCGTTACGTCGTGATCGAGACCACCCTCGTCGCTGTGCGGCGCGGTGATTTCGAGCGTGCTGTACGATGACCCGATCGACACAAAGGTGCGATTGAGCGCGACCTCGCACGTACCTATATCGTGCAGATCGATGCCCCGAGGTCTCAACGCGACGTCCCTTTGGCGATTCGATTTTTTCATCATTCACGCGATACCGGGAGCGACTTTTCGCACAATGGCCACACGTACAATTTGTCACGACCGAGCAGTAGTATCGCCACACCCGTTTCTACGGGTTACAGTGCGAGCGATCGATCGGCTTGATATCGATGCAATCGCACATTCGCCAAATAAATGCCGCAACTGCTGACGGTGCGATCTCGCTCGCACCACAAATGTTCTCGCGCGTGGGCGCACGTCGCCGCTGTACCATACAGACGTACGATAGCGTCCAGTGACACAGTGATCGCGAATGTCCAGGCGTGCCACGGGCACTTGGACGCTACACAGCAACAGTTGTTCATCACGCAGTGCACGATGCGCGCTGCGAACGCATCTTCCACGAGACGAGAGTCGACCTGCGCGAAACCAGTGTGAAATTGCACGAATCTCGGAGCCTCGAACAGTCGCATGTTCGTTTCCGGCGAATTGTGCTGTTCGAACGAATCAAGGGTGCGTCGACCCACTATGTGTTGATTACACCGAGCCGTCCGATCTCATAGAGCATCACCGTCGAGTGCCACTCGCAGCAAGAGTACTCGTTCGACCGATGTCGGACGGCGGATCGTCGACGACTCTTTGTCGTCGGTCCATAGCGCGCCGCGGACCGACGATGCCGTGTCGTTCGCACTTCGATCGCGAATCCAGCGAACGTGTTGCTCGAAGGGACACGGCGGCGATCGCTCGTCTTCGCGAAGCTTCTCGTACAAGTAGCAAAAATCATCCACACCGGACGATACGCGACACGGGGTCAATTGTTGACGCAACATTGTCGAATCGACGACCAGTCGCAACGACGATACCTCCGCCGTCAAGTGGTGCAGCGTGACATATTGGCGCGCATCCGCGCGAATCACCGACATCACGAACGGATCCTCGACGTCGCGAGCTCGCGTCTTTTTGATCTCTATTCGACGAGACGACGACGGGCTGTCGATCTCGGTGTCGTTGTCGTTGTCGCCCTTGTGACGACGACGACACCGAGATCGATGCGATTGGCGAGTACGATGCGCCAGATCGCTCAGCAAAAACCACAGATCGTCGTGCGTGATGTAAAGTATGGTTCTTCGTTAGCGAAAACGCGACGTCGCAACGACGCTGTCGTCCGACGATAATGTCATCGCGCAGCGACCATAGTCGTCGTGATACAGCGCCATCGAGCGATCGTGCCGTCGCGCCAGTAACATCGACAGCTCGTCGATTAGCGATTCGCGATCTTTGCGCGTTACGTCGCGTACGTAAAGTAAAATTCGTCGACCTTGCCATCTGGGATCGTTCATGCGCGATCGATCGTCCAGGGACGATCGTAACCATGAAATCGAGTCGAATTCGCGACTACTGCCGTTTGTCGTCTCGTTGATATCGCCGTCATCACTGCGATGCGAATTCACCGCTGGTGCGATATCGCTGTCATTCAATACCGCTAGATCGTACGAGAGCGAGCAACCGCAACGATCGTATCGAAGCTCTGGCGACTGCTGCTGCTGCTGCTGCGACATTGCTTCGTTATCGCAAAGAGCGAGCTGACGCACTGGCGGCGATCGGTCGTGTCGTGTAATCGTCAATATTCGCTCGCGTCTTCTTTTACGATAGGGCGGTTTTGCGTACTTTTTTTCCGACACCGGTATTTAGATTACAATGACGTCATGACCTAGATGCTCGATTGGTGATAACGGCTATAAAATGCGAATCGCAGCATGCCACTTGAATCGAGCCGCAAGTTGAATCTCTTTCCTCCTCTGATCTCAGCAATTCGAGCTATTTTTTTCCTCGTGCGATCGACGTCTTGTGTGCGTGAAAAAAACCAGAGGGAAACAATCGTCAAAATGCACCATCAGCAACAACGCGACAATAATCCGCGTCAGATCGTGGCCGGTGGCTCAAGGAGCAACAACAATGGACATGGCGATATACCGTTTCCGAATCTCGTGATGATCGAGCACGAGCGTCTTCGTACTTTGGCCCAAGTGAACGATTACATGCGCAATTACGATAGACAAGCTCGATCGTTGAGCAGTATGCCGTTGCCTGACAAACGCTTGCTTCGCGTGCAGGGTGATCGTCCGTGCAAGGCTGGCTTCTACGACGTGCGCGGACGATTGGTGCAGAGTCAAGACGTCACGTCGACACAGTGTACGTAGAATCTCGCATAGTAGAGGGTGGGGTGATGGTATTGTCACTATGGATCGTTCTCTCTCTCTAACAGCGACGGTTTGCGCGCGTTTATTTTTCTTCTTTCTCGGTACCGCTCACGATTGGCTTGTCGCACAACGCAGCACCGGACAGACTGTCAGGCGGTTTGCCTATGCCCGACACTATAAACGATCTGGCCAGTCGTCTCAACAGAAACGATTCGACGTGTCGCTGGGACAGCAGACGATGACGACATTTCGTCGCGTGTGTGCTAGTGTGCTACGCTCGTAGTTTGACGAGTGCTGTCGCGCGCGCGTGCGTGCACACTCGTCACCGTAACGTACGGGCGCAACAACAACGGTTCAGAAGTAGTTGTATAAGAAATTCGGGGAACCGTCCGAACGCGCGCGGGGAACCGTTCGAACGGTGATCCTTGGGCTGCAAGGATCATCGGTGGTTCCCCACGCGTGTTCGGACGGTTCCCCGAAATCGCCTTATCGAGTCGGTCGGACGACTCGTACATACGGACCACCCTGTATGACTGGTCGGGGATGGCATCTTCGCACCAACTCCCCGACCCTGTCCAGGACCGCCTTGATCGGGGTAGGACGACCGAGACCGGCCCTATTTCTGCGGTGGGGAAGATAAATCCCCACCACAGTAATGGGCCCCCAGTCGACTGCCACGTACGAGGGCCCCGATTCCCTGAATGTGCAGGGTGGTGCCCCCATCGCAGGGTCTGCCACCAAGGCCACCGAGCCTCCGCCGAGAGTCCGGACCTCCGAACCAGTTCGGACTCCGAACCGGGATCCAGAGCGGCTCGGTGACCACCGCCAGCCCGGCACCCAGCTCTTTCATCCTCTGCGTACAGAGGTCTTGAGCCTGGGCGCCGCGGCCAACGTTGGCCTGTAGGACCCGGAGTGACGTGAAGGGCATGCCGTTCACGCCTCCTGCGGGCTGCCTTCGGTCCCACTCTGGGAATCTTTGGACGGTAAAGCCGTCTCAGATTCCCCGGGGTGACTTCGGCCGTAGTGGCCTTTTCAACGGATGCCTCCGCGGAGTGGCGGGGGGTCCCTACCTGTGCGGATTCCTTCTCTCGGGAGTACGAGGAGGAGTCGGCAACCTGGGGAGATGGGGGTGGCGTTCCCCGCATCTACCCTTCATCTACAGTTGGTGGGGGTGGGTCCTTCGGTTCCACCCTCCTTACCTTGGTGTCTTCCACCTCGGCTTCCTCCGTCAGAGTGTCCTGTTCCTCCCTTTCCTTCCTCTTCCTTCTTGGCGCGAAGGGTGGCTCCTTCCATCCTTCTGGTGCCTCCGGTTCCCAATCGAGTCCGCTGGTCGGTCGGTTCTCCTGATCCGTCATCAGGATAGGTTCCTGCGTTTCCCCGGTATTCTTCTCCTCCCCTGGGTCCCTCTCCGGCGTTTCCCCGGTGTTCTTCTCCTCCTCCGGGTCTCTCTCTGGGCTAGAGGACTCACTCCCTTCCCTTGGTTGCACCAGTGGTTTCGGCTGAACTGGCGTGTCCGCGGCACTCCGGGCTCCCGCCCCCTTTGTGCCTCCAGCTCCTCCCAGTCCTCCTCCCTTCTTCTTCTTTTTCCATTTCTTCCCCGGGGGGGGGCCGCAAGCAGGCCCTCCGATCATATGACCGGAGGGCCTGCCCGCCTCCGCGCAGACGGGGCAGTTCGCCGCCCTTTCGCAACCCTTGGCGCGGTGGCCGGGGGTTCCGCAGCGATAACATAGATCGCGGTCGACGGCGCTGGTGCATCGTTCGCGCACGTGCCCCGGTAACAAGCACCGGAAGAACAGGACTGCGCGAGCGGGCAGCGCCGTCACCCCGGCCCGGGTCCACCCTACGCGGACCCGTTCCACGGCGGCGACCTTCGCGGCCACCGCCAGCGGACACCGCACCACAATTGCGCCCGTTCCCCGTTGGGTGATGCTCATAGCACCCGGAGATATATCCCCGGGTGAGCATCCTCCAGCGCGGGCCACGGCGGCCGTCACCTCATCGGCCCCGGTTGTCGCATCCAGGCCGGCTAGTCGCAATGCTGCGACTTTCACCGGTCTCTGGATGCGAAAACCCGGGCAAAGGTGTGGGGGCTGGATAACCCCAGCCTCCCCATCCCTACCTCTGTGGTCCCCGGTGGGACTGCCGCTGTGGCGCTATCCTTTGCGGCGGCGTCGTGGGCAGGCCGAAAATGCGCAGGCACACCGCCCTCAACCGCATTCCTGGCCCCCCCACGCGCCGCCTTTTCCTCCTCCACCGCTTTCGACGGGAAGTAACCCTCCCCTCTGTGCAGTCCGGGGGACTGCTTTGCATTTCCGCCCACCCATTCTGTGAGCGGAATCCCTCCCCTCATTCTGGCAGAGGGTGCACCTCACTTCCGAGGTGCACCCTCTTGCCATGTGGTCGGCCTCTCCGCAGCGGAAGCAGCGGCCCCCCAGTCCCGCTTCGGACTGGCAGGCCGCTGCCATATGCCCGTATTTCAGGCATCTGTAGCATTGGAGGGGCCGTTCCTCCAATACTTTTATTCCCGCCCTGGACCACCCTATGAGCAGTCCCCTGGCTGCGACGAGCTTTTGGGCCGACGCCAACAGGCACCGGACCCATATCGCGCCCAGTCCTCCGGACGACCTCCTGACTTCCCCCGTCTGGAGATCGTCCGGAGGGCAACCCGTTTGACTGAGGATTGCAGCCCTCACCATTAGGGGGGTGATCGAATCATCCAGGCCAACGAGGCGGAGCTCAGTCCGCTTCGTCGGCCTGGCGACCACGGCCACCCCGCACAGTGCGTCCTGGATGTCCCTCGCCAGGCGATCAGCCTTATCCTTGCTGTCCCGGCCAGGGACCTCCAGGATCACTCCCCTATTTCTGGCGCGCTTGATTTTCATGTCGCCAGGCTGCAGGCCGACCTCCTGGAGGTCGCCCTGCTGCTTGGCTTGCACCATAACCTCATTGATTGAACCCCTCGGCAAGGCGGTGACGGTTACCACCGGATTGCGCGGGGGGTTCCTAACTTGAGGACTTTTGGGTGGGGGTTCCCTTCTTCGGGACCCCTCCCTCCCTGGCCTTCCCACCCTTGGGGGGCGGTGCGGCCTTCTTTGCCGCACCGCCTCCCTTTTTGGGGTCAGGTTTGGGCTTTTGCCCGCCCCCTTTCCCCTTACCCTTCCGGGTGGGCACGATTGCCCACCCGTTGCGCCCCCAACGGCCGCCGATTGCCGCGCGGGGTGACGAGGGAGTGGGGCCCCGCTGCCCGCAGCTGCGGGTGCTGGAGAGAGAAATACTCTCTCCAGTAGCCGCCCTATGCGGGCGATTTCTGCCTTGAGGCCCGGCACCTGCACCTCCAGGGCCCCAAGGTGTTCATCCGGGCCCCCCTCCCTCGCCATATCCCTAAAGTCGTCTCGATTTATTCGAGACAGCAGTGGGTCGTCTCATTATGACTCGCGAGGGGCCTCCCGGTGTAGCCCCCCAGCCCCGCAGCCTTCCTGCCCGGTTCGACCCGGAGCTCGCAGAGGTATTGAACTGCGTCGATAGCCTCCGCGGCCCAGGTCTCGTGCTGCCGCGAGGGCTTCCGCACGGGCGGAAGACCCCACTGCTGGCGCTTACGCCACCCTCGGCTGCTCCCTCCCGAGCGTTACGGAGAGGGGCCCCCCGGCCGCAGGGACTTCTTCGCCCTCGACTGGAGGAAACCACTCCCCCGAGAACAGTCGGTTCCACGTCTGCGTGGCGGACAGTTCGTCCGCACCACGCACCCCGGGAGCCGCACTCCCCCCTCCCTAGGGATATTAGCATCCCCGAGAGGGGGGAAATGCGCCTCCCTGTCCCCCCATGGTGGGGAAGCGGGGGCTTCCACCTTCCGCTTCCTCTTGGCGCTCTTGGGACCGACGAAGGCCGAGGGTGAGTCCCACCGACCCACCCTCGGCCTCAACCGGTCCTCAAGAGCCTCCCTGAGGGAGGTAGCAGGTTCCGGCGGCGCGCCCGCCTGGCACGCGCCGCCCACCCCGCCGCTTGATGACGACGGGGGGATGCCGGGACGATGCAACCCTCTCGCCGTGCCCCGGCTCCGAACACCGGGGCGCTTTTCTCCTTATTCATCATTCTACCATATAATGCAGGGGTTTACGTCCCCTGCCGAACAGGTGTGATTTCGGGGTTTTCCTTCCCCTAGACCGGTTACCTGCCAAGGCTAACGAGCCCGCTCTGCTCGCGCTGTAGGGTCCTTTGAGCCCCACGAATGAGACCCTCCAGACCCTAGATAAAACCTGGAGGCAGCTGCCCATCCAGGAGTATTATGGAGACTCTTTGTCTGGCCCCTCTGTACAGACCTCTCAGGCATGGTAAAACCTGGCAGGGGCCAAAGCCCCCGCCGGCGCAGCTCTGTACATCATTAGGGCACGCAAGCCCCCCCCACTACGTCAAGGTGGTGCCCACGGGGGGAGCTCCAATTACCTACTCCATCCATCGGTAGCACGACAAACGTATCAGCGCTCCAAACTCAGAATAGTAAGTAAATTAATGCTCGTGGAACCCGAGCGGTGGTCCGATAAGTACTTAGCCTACAAAAGAAAAACGAAAATTTTGGAAAAGTGGCGATTTATTTCTCAACATAGTCTCCATTTAGTTCGATACACTTGACCCAGCGATGCTCCAACTTCTTTAACCCGTATGAAAAATACGTTTTCTCGAGGTCTGCAAAGTAGGCCTCCGTGGCGGCGATGACCTCCTCATTCGACTCAAATTTCTGCCCGGCGAGTGACTTTTTCAAGTTTGGAAACAAAAAGAAGTTGCACGGGGCCAAATCTGGAGAATACGGTGGATGGGGCAGCAGTTCGTAGCCCAATTCGACCAATTTGACCGTGGCGAGGGCGGAGGTGTGAGCCGGTGCGTTGTCATGGTGAAAGAGCATTTTTTTCTTCGCCAAATGGGGCCGTTTTTTCTGCAATTCGGCGTCGAATCGGCCCAATAATTCGGCATAGTACAGCCCTGTGACCGTTTTGCCCTTCTCCAGGTAGTCGATGTAGATCACACCTTGTGAATCCCAGAAAACGGTGGCCATCACCTTTCCGGCCGATAGGACAGTCTTCGTCTTCTTCGGAGCACGTTCGCCGGGTGAAGTCCACTGTTTCGACTGTTCCTTGGTCTCTGGTGTGTACCAGTGGATCCATGTTTCGTCGACGGTCACGAAATGACGCAGAAACTCCTTCGGATTGCGCTTAAACAGCGTCAAACACTGCTCTGAAGTGGTCTCACGGTTGCGCTTGTTGTCCGGAGTGAGCAAACGCGGCACCCATCGCGCCGACAGCTTTCTCATGCCCAAAATTTCATGCAGGATATGACCCACGCGGTCTTTTGAGATGCCTACTGTCTCAGCTATCTCGCGCACCTTCAATCGACGGTCTGCCAATACGAGATCGTGGATTTTTGTCATATTATCCTCCGTGGTAGCCGTTTTCGGGGCACCTGGGCGTGGCTCATCAAAAACCGACGTGCGACCACGTTGAAACTCGTTAAACCAATTTTTGACGGCCGCCATCGAAGGAGAAGAGTCACCGTACACAGCGTCCAAGCGCTCTTTGATTTCGCTGCGCGATTTTCCTTCCAAAAACAAGAATCGAATCACCGACCGATATTGCTCTTTTTCCATTTTTCTAAAATCCGCGGATACGCCCGCTTCCACACGCGGTCAAAACAAAACTACGAGTCCGATTCGGCTGAAATTTCGACAGTAGCCGTCTACGAGAATGTACTACACGATAGTAAATTTCTCTTGCGATAGTGGCGCCATTGGGCGGTGAGGCTAAGTACTTATCGGACCGCCTTCGTATATATATATATATATAGAGAGAGAGAGAGAGAGAAAGAGAGACAATTTTCAAATTTTTCCTTTTTTTACTAAATTGTGATTACGAAACCCCAGTGTCTGTCAACTCAATGAACCACGCTCCCACACTTATTATTCCCTTTGTAACGTCTCGTTCTCCCTAAGGGTTACGATGGCGCCTGCCCTCTATTTCTTTTGGCCTACCTGCATTCACCGGCAATAACCTGGGACACTGAGGGTTATGCCGAGAGAGGATCCGTACTTCATTAAAGTTGACGTTGCTACCTGAACGTTATTTATTACCTTTTCAATTAAAAGGTGGGAAAAAGGCTTAATCTATTCAAAACTAGTAGACGGCTACTAATGCTGTTAGTATATAATATATTTTTGATAATATGGACAGAGATTACATAAGGTGAGTACATAAGCTATATATATTTATGTATATAAACGTGTGTGTGTGTGTGTGTGTTTGTGTGTGGTTGGTTGGTTGTGTTCGTAATAACGGTTATAATGTACAGGGTGTTCCGCAGCAACATATACAAAATTTGTGGAGGCCTAGCACAGCTTGAGATGAGTATAAAAGTCCCATACCGTTTTGCGATAATCGTAATAGTTTTCGAGAAATTAATTAAAAACGGCCAGCAATAGCATCCGCCGAGATGTGTAAGAGTCGAGCCGCCCGAGTTTCAGGCCGGCCCACTCTACCCATAAGTGGACATCGGCGCGCGGCGAGGGGAGAAACAACAGACCACTGCCCGCGCTTGCGAGGCTTCTCCTACGTCTTGCCGCACCGCTCCGCACCGCACCGAAACTCGCAACGATGTCGCCGAGCCGCGAACGTTCGCGATTACAATTACGATTACTTAATAAGAGAGCAAAAATAGCTCCAATTATTGAAACAGTTATAAGCAATGTGTGATAAAAAAGAATGGAAAGAATGAAAGCGATGGAAACCGATAGAGTGTGCAGACAATTTAATTATTTTCTATCGTAATCTATCGTTCGCTATTAGAAGAGTATTCAATCGTTCTTTCGTATCGAAATATGATAGAATTTATACAGAGACTTTACGCGTCCTATCGTTTTATTGGACTCTATTATGAATAGATCACTGAAAATCTGTCGTAATCAATGAGTGCATAAACGATAGGTGAAACTTGTATTACTCTATCGCATACGTACGAAAGGAAACCTATCGTTGTCAAATTTGTTATTTTTTCTCCTACTTTATGGAAACGAAATGATAGCATATGTAAGAAATTCAAAACGTTTAGTTGAAAGAACAAAAATATTAAATTCAGTTCTTTAGTAATGCGTACAACTTTTAATTTATTACACGATTGACAACGATGTATTTCCTTTCGTACTTATACGATAGAGAATTACGAGTTTCTCCTACACAGTAAAAAACGTTTCGTACTTGTGTTAAAATTTTTTGTGTGTTGAAAGTTTTGTGTTAAATTTTTTACATAGTGCTGTGTTAATTTAACATATCATCGTAGTGTTACTTAGACTTTCCTTGTTGCATTAAGATTAACTATTTCCAAATGTTAAAATAATACAATTTATATGTAAATGCATTTATTTTAGTTAATACAACATTATACGTATGTCAATTTAACACAAACTCTGATTCCTGACATTCAAATGTTAATTTTTTACATATCGTACGTGTTACTTTTTTACATAATCGCTTTGTGTTAAATTTACACATAAATGAGTGTGGATGATTTGGGACACACGTACCGCACCGAAACTCGCGCTGATGTCGCTAAACGTTCGCGATTACAATTACGATTGCTTAATAAGAGAGCAAAAGTAGCTCTAGTTATTGAAACACTTATAAGCAGTGTGTGATAAAAAAGAATGGAAAGAGTGAAAGCGATGGAAACCGATAGAGTGCGCAAACAATCTAATTATTTTCTGTCGTAATCTATTGTTCGCTGTTAATGAGAGTATTAAATCGTTCGTTCGTATAGAAATATGGCAAAATTCATAAAAAGACTTAACGCGTCCTATCGTTTTATTGGAGTCTATTATGAATAGATCACTGACAATCTGTCATAATCAATGGTGTATTAACGATAGGAGAAACTCGTAGTTCTCTATCGTATAAGTACGAAAGGAAATTCATCGTTGTCAATCGTGTAATAAATTAAAAGTTGTACACATTACTAAAGAACTGAATTTAATATTCTTTTCCTTTCTACTAAACGTTTTGAATTTCTTACATATGCTATCATTTCGTTTGCATAAAGTAGGAGAAAAAATATTTGACAGAAACAAATTTGACAACGATAGGTTTCCTTTCGTACGTATGCGATAGAGAACTACAAGTTTCACCTATCGTTTATGTACCCATTGATTACGACAGATTGTCAGTGATCTATTCATAATAGACTCCAACAAAACGATAGGACGCGTTAAGTCTCTGTATAAATTCCATCATATTTCGATACGAACGAACGATTGAATACTCTTCTAATAGCGAACGATAGATTACGACAGAAAATAATTAGATTGTCTGCACACTCTATCGGTTTCCATCGCTTTCACTCTTTCCATTCTTTTTTATCACACATTGCTTATAACTGTTTCAATAATTGGAGCTATTTTTGCTCTCTTATTAAGTAATCGTAATTGTAATCGCGAACGTTCGCGGCTCGGCGACATCGTTGCGAGTTTCGGTGCGGTGCGGAGCGGTGCGGCAAGACATAGGAGGAGAAGCCTCGCAAGTGCGGGCAGTGGTCTGTTGTTTCTCCCCTCGCCGCGCGCCGGTGTCTACTTATGGGTAGAGTGGGCCGGCCTGAAACTCGGACGGCTCGACTCCTACACATCTCGGCGGACGCTATTGCTGAAAGTTTTTAATTAATTTCTCGAAAACTATTACGATTATCGCAAAACGGTATGGGACTTTTATACTCATCTCAAACCGTGCTAGGCCTCCACGAATTTTGTTTATGTTGCTGCGGAACACTCTATAGAATATAGTGTATTACTACTACTTGATATTGACAGGAGTAACAAAATATAATGAAAGTGTGTAATTAATCAGATAAATCACTAATAAACGGAGATATATCAGCCATAAAATACGCCTTTTCTGCTTCTATTTCCTGATCTGTCAATGTTTCTACCTCTATGTCTGATTGCTCGCCAAATGAACGCGGTTTTTGAACGGTAATGCTTTTAGAACTTGAACTAGTACAAGCTACTTTGTACGAGGGGTCTGGTTGTGACGCACTGTCAACTTGGTTGGACAAGCTTGCTACAGAGGATACTTTTATTCGCTTATGTTTAATATCTCGTGATGAAGAAGATGAAGAGGGAGTTCGGAGGTTAATGTAGTGAGTGTTAGGATACGTAGTAATGTCGGAAATGGAATGGTCATATATCTGTTTATAAGCTGCCCTAATTTCGTCGTCTCCTATGTCTCTTTGCGGTAATATGTTTCCTGTATTTTCCTGTTGAGAACTAAATTTTTTGTTCTGTTCGTTTATCCATTCCTTAGTTCTCGTGATTTTATTTAACATTCGCTTAAGCGCCTCTATTCCACTGCGTTTTGGCATCTATATGTTTAATTTTTAACTTTAGAGATTTCATTTCCAATATTCTAATTATATAATGGGTTCCACGTGCATTAACTTACTTACTATTCTGAGTTTGGAGCGCTGACACGTTTGTCGTGCTACCGATGAATGGAGTAGGTAATTGGAGCTCGGTACCCGCGGCCAACGAGCCAAGGGGTGCGAGCGGGCGGCAAAATGCCCCGTCTGCGCCGAGGCGGGCAGGCCCTCCGGTCATAAGATCGGAGGGCCTGCCTGCGGCCCCCCCGGGGGAAGAAAAATAAGAAGAAGAAAGGAGGACCGGGAGGGGAGGGGGGCGAGAGGGTGACGGAAACTCGGGAGGTCGTCGCCGACACGTCTGCCCATCCGATACTGGAACAAACAAAGGAGGAAGAAGAGACCCCTTCCCCAAGGATGGACCAGGGTGTTGAGGCAGCGGAAGCGCCGTTACTCACTCTGGAGGAAAACCTGGGGGACCAACAGTCCAGCCAGCTTGACTGGGAACCAGAAGCTGTGGAAGGATGGAAGGAGGTACCACCAACAGTAGCCGGAAGGAAGAGGAAGGAAAGAGAGGACCTGGACCCTCGGACGGAAAACACTGAGAAGGACTCCAAGGTGAGGAGGGTGGAGCCCATGGGCCCACCCCCAACGACCCTAGAAGAAGGGGAGTTGGAGGGAACGCCACCCCCATCTCCCCAGGTTGCCGATTCCTCCTCGTACTCCCGAGAGGAGGAACCCGCACAGGCAGGGTTCCTGCCGGGTCCCCCGACACTCCGCGGAAGTATCCGTTGAAGAGGCCATCACGGCCGAATTCTCCCCCGGGAAATTCGAGACGGTCCAACCGTCGGAGGAGGACCTGGGGGGGACTGAAGTAGGCAGCCCGGAGGAGGCGTGAACGGCTTAGCCTTCACGCCACTCCGGGTCCTACAGGCCAACGTCGGCCACGGCACCCGAGCTCAGGACCTCTACATGCAGAGGACGACTGAGCTGGGTGCCGGGCTGGCGGTGGTCACCGAGCCGCTCTGGATCCCGGTTCGTAGTCCGAACTGGTTCGGTGGTCCGGACGGCTCGGCGGCCCTGGTGGCAAACCCTGTGACGGGGGCCCCACCCTGTATATTCAGGGAATCGGGGCTCTCGTACGTGGCAGTTGATTGGGGGCCCATCACGGTGGTTGGGATATATCTTCCCCACCGCAGAAACAGAGCCGGTCTCGGTCGTTCAGCCCCGATTAAGGCGGTCCTGGACTGGGTCGGGGAATTGATGCGAAAGTGCCATCCCCGACCAGTCATAATTGCCGGAGACTTCAACGCCTACTCGGATGGGTGGGGTTGCAGTCCCCGGCAACAGGACCGCCGGGGGGACACCGTGATCGGCTGGGCGGCGGGACTGGGCCTCATACTGATGAATGAGCACCTGCGTGCTGCCGGGGGGGCGGTGCCTCGGTCATTGATTTGACCTGGGCGACCTCCTTGGCCGCGAGGTTCTTCCAGGAATGGAAGGTGGAAGCGGAGGGGGAGACACTGTCTGATCACAGATACATAATGTGGACCCTCCGCCTCCCCAGACCCCAGCAGATGCTCATCCGCCGCCCTGGGGAGAGGGAACCCCCTCTCCCCAAAAAATGGGCCTTTAATCAACTGGACGCGGATAGGTTTCTGGCGGCAGTCCTTGCGGCATCCTGGCACCTCAGGGAGGTGCCAGGGGGGTGGGAAAACCCCGACCCCTGCAAAGGGGCCGAGGAAATAGCGGGCATCGTGACGTCGTGTTGCGATGTCGCGATGCCCCGATCCCGCCCTCGCTCTCGCCGGGCCACGTATTGGTGGAGCCAGGAGATGGAACGGCTACGGAGCCCGCCACGGCGGCCAGGAGGCTGCTGATGCGGGCCCGGCGGGATGGTGGCGATGTCGCAGGGACAAGAGGGGACTATTTCCGAGCGAGGAAGGCCCTGAAAGCCTCCATCGCCGAGGCGAAACGAGCGGCCTAGGAGCAATTGGTGAGCTCCCTGGACAACGATCCTTACAAAAGGGTGACCGGGAAGGTCCGCCCTTGGGCGCCCCCACTGACCGAACAAATGGACCGCCGGACCCTCAGCGGGCTCCTGGATGCCCTCTTCCCGAGGGCAGAAGGGGGCCCACCCGTGATCCCTCCTCCGGAAATGGGGGAAGGAGATTGGGATGAGGGTCTGGAGGTCAGTCCAGAGGAGCTCGCCAGGGCCAGGAAGAGGCTCGGGGTCAAGGGTAAAGCCCCTGGCCCCGACGGGATTCCTGGCCGCGCCAGGGCCCTCGCACTCGGCGAGGAAAACCTAGCGCAGGGTTTTAAGCGGATGCCTCAGGGAGGGAGTATTCCCCCCAGAGTGAAGGAGGGCCAAATTGGTCCTCCTCCCCAAGGAGAGCAAAGCACCCGGCAGTGCGTCGGCCTACAGGCCGATATGCCTGCTGGACGAGGCGGGCAAGTTGCTCGAGCGCATCATTGCCGACCACCTCGTCCAGCATCTGTCCTCGGAGGGGCCAGACCTCCACATTCGCCAATTCGGGTTCAGGCCCCGGAGATCGACGCTGGACGCGATCCAGTGTCTCCGGGGCCTGACCCGGGCGGTCGTGGAGGGGGACGGCGGGGTGTTGATGGCGGTGTCCTTGGACTTTAAGAACGCCTTCAACACTCTGCCGTGGCCGGAGATAGGACGGGCGCTCGTGTATCACGGCGCCCGCCTATCTCCGGCGCATCCTCGCGACCTACTTCGGGAACAGGGACCTCGCCTTCCCGGTGGAGGGCGGGGTCCAAGGCCGACGCACGATGGAGCGCGGTGTTCCGCAGGGGTCCGTTCTGGGCCCCCTGCTTTGGAATATCGCGTTCGGCCGGGTGCTGAGAACTCCGCTCCCCCCGGGCTGCCACGTCATCTGTTACGCAGATGACACTTTAGTGGCGGCCGGGGGGAGAACTGGGGGGAAGCCCGCCTCCGCGCGGAGGCGGCACTGGCATCGGTGGTGGGCACAATAAAGGATCTGGGCCGTTCTGTGGCGCCCCAGAAGGGTCGAGGAGCGCCCCCGGAGACCCAGGTCCTTGTGGATGGCGTCCACGTCCACGTCGGGCCGACGATTAAATATCTCGGCCTGACGTTGGACAGCCGTTGGAGTTTCGGGTCCCATTTCGGGAACCTGGCTTCCCGGGTGCGCAAAGCAGGCTTGGCGGTGGCCAGCCTTATGCGCGCCCAGGGGGGCCCAGGATGGATGGCACACCGCCTGTATGTCACGGCCGTACTCTCGATCGCTCTTTACGGGGCGCCCATATGGGCGCCCAGCCTCTTGGTCTGCCGGAGGGGAAAGCGCTCCCTCCGGCAGGCCTTGAGGCCAATGTTAATAAGGGCGATTCGGGGGTATAGGACCGTGGCATACATGGCGGCGACCACCCTGACCGGAGTCCCTCCCATGGAGCTCCTCGCTGAGGAGAGATCACTCCTTTATTAGCGGGTGAAGGAGCTCCGCGCGGAGGGGATGCTCAGGGCCAGGGATCTCAGGAGCCTGAAACTCCAGGCCAGGGATCGGACCCTTCGGAAATGGAAGGACGAGTTATCCGATCCGAAGGGGTCCGGTCTTAAGACGGCCGCGGCTGTCCGCCCCTGCCTGTCTGAGGTGACGGGCAGGAGGGGACGTGGAATGGCCTTCCACCTGGTGCAGATGCTGACCGGGCATGATTGCTTCGGTCGGTATCTGCACCAGATAAGAAAGCACCACTCGGTGCCACCACTGCCCCATACTCGAGGACACGGCGCACCATACCCTGTCCGCATGCTCCACATGGGACGGGGAGCGCCGTGCCCTCGAGGGGGCGGTGGGGTGCCGAAGGGGGAAGCTCTCGCTCCCGCGCATGGTCAAGGCCATGTGCGGGAGCGAGGCAGTGTGGGACGCAGCGGCCTCCTTCTGCAGAGAGGTCATCTCGCAGGAGGCCGCGGAGTGGGGTCGTCGACCGGGAGTGCGTCGCCGGGAGCGACGCACCGGTCGACGATGCCCAAGAGGAGGAATCGGCAGCGGGCCCGAGGTGGCGTCGGCCGAGGAGGACTCACCTGTCCAAAGGGACGGGACAGGGACTCCTTGGCTGCCTCGGGCTCGCCACCGACCGGGCGGGGGGGACTAGGTTTCCCTAGATCCCCCCCCCCGCGCCCGGTCGGATAGGTAGGGAAAGGGGGAGTGGTGTCCCGGTAGGGGCCGGGCCCACTCCCCCAAACCCTCTCCCCCTAAAAAAAGGGGGGAAGGGTAAAGGAGGAGGGGTGGATGTCCCCTTCCTCCTAATAGGTGTGACCAGAAGGCCAACCGGTGGGGCAACCTACCGGGGACCGCGCCTTGGACTCCCTCAGGGCGCGGTGCATTGGTGGCGTGGGGCTCCCGGAGAGCCCTGGGGTCGGGGGGCTGGGGAGGGAATGCGGGAGCAGTTCCCCAACTCCCCACCCAACGGCCCGACAGGTAGACATCCAGCAGGGGTTTTAGTCGGTAAGAGTCCGACATAACCCCCTCCCCCATAAGGGGAGGGGGTATCCATGATGGATTTCCCCTGCGTTACCAAAAAAAAAAAGGTAATTGGAGCTCTACTGTTCTGGAGCTACCAGGAAATCTGAGGATATAATGGAGCTCGATTATTAGAGCTGCCTGAAGGATTCTTAAAACTAAAATCTATTCTGGAGCGTCAGCTATAACAAGGTAGCCTAGCTTGGGGCTCGACAATGCGCGGAGCTGCCAAGACAAGGGCTCAACGATACGTGGAGCTTCCAGATCCTAAGTCTACTTCCTGCAAGGAGGAGCTCTCCCGTGGGGAGCTACCGATAGGTAATTCGCACGGACATTCTGGGGCTCATTCTGGGGACATTCTGCGGTGGAGCTACCAGGGATTCATGGAAGTTTGAAGTGATTTAATGAAAGTGGAACCTATTCTTAATTGAACAATATTCAATAGCTACAATTTTATCATTAAATCTGGTGTAATGTGATTTTATATATATATTGTGCGCGTTAGTGTGTCAAAATGGTGTATTAAATTTTGAATTACTGAACATTTACGATATCTCTCTGTTGTCTCAACCAGGTTGACTGAATGCCTGTCACAACTCGAATAACCGTTACGCCGTTTATCCGTAATGCAAAGTTTTATAAAAACTTATTAGTCCTAATACAATATAAAATGCAACTTACGATTAACAATGGCGGCTTAGAATGGTTGCACATGAGAGTACGTGAAGGCAAGTCCTGGGGCGAGATACCGGAGTCTTATAATGTTGTTCGAAAATGACTGCTTAGAGTTTCTCAAGTTCGACTGGTTTCTTAACTTGCCCGTAACCGGCTCTCTAGGCTCCCCGAGATCGACTGACTTGTCGGGCTCTCCAGGATCAACTCGTTGGGTCTGGAGAGGAGTTGTGGTGTGGGAAAGGCCGTGGTGGGGATCAAAAGTGGGAACGGATGTTTGGAAGTGGTCGTAACTGTCTCCAGTGTATTTGTCCTTCACGTATTCTCTTACATATAATTTTCACGCTGCGCGCCTATTTATATTATCGATCGAGAGTTCTTAGAAATAGTGTTTACAAGAAAGACCTTATCTTAGGCTTATTTATCATGCGATGCACCGTTACGGCTATTTGTTAATAAGTAAAATTTTACTTTGGATTGATTAGTTAATGGATTTTTGTAGTTTTCAGGGTTTGGCGGGGTCCTATTGAGGACAGTATTTATTTGGTCTTAAATGACGTCATTGGTGTTAGATGATTGTTAACTTAATTTTTGTAAGTAGGATTTTTCAATCATGGTGCTTTTCCCGATAGTTCTTTTCAAGATCTTTCTAAAATGATATAGTAATGATGCTTTGATTAAGTATTTTTCGAATTATGTGTATAAAATTGCCAAAGTCGCGCTGTTGTTCAAGACGGTATTTTGCCAAGTCGGTTATGTGAGCTAGTGTAATAAATTTATTTCTATGAGTAGTGGAGGTTGTATTTTCTCTGATAAGACAGAATAAAAAGGAAAAAAGAAGAAAAGAAAAAAGAAAAAGGGAAGAGGAAAAATTAAAAGTTAATAAAAATAAAAACAATTAAAGAAAAATTAATTAAGGTTATCGATGAATTTAATTGAGATTAGGGAAGATTAATAAAGGTTAATAAAAGTTAATAAATGGGAGAAAATTATTTAACTAATTTCGCCTATAACAGATGATTCTTATAGTTCCGATATATTAGTATTTCATAGAGAAGTATAATTGTATGTGTTGTGTTGTGTCTTGGTTTTATAATTAACTTGTTATAATTTTTTGCAACTAATTTTTATAGCTGGTTTAATGATTTCTCTTGCGAGTACTTGATTCTCTGGGCAATACGGAATGTAGTGAGAAAATTGTAAATTCTCTATCTTGACTGGTTAAGTGGTTGTTTATTCATTAATTAGTCTGTGTATAATTTTAGGCAGATCGTGAGGTATGAACAAATTTTGGGTTCTGAGAAAAAGTTTTATAGTGACAAAGGAACACTCTAGACTTATTATAATTGTTATGAATAATGACATTTAATTTTTAAACAATAACGGAATACATTAATTTTATCCTTTAGTAATTATGTTCAAGTGTTTTTATTGTAATATGGGTCTGCGGCGATTTAATTGTTATTTGCCCGATTTTTTAAATAAACGAATTAAAATATTGTATTAAACTAATTTTTAATCGTGGGATACCATATTGAAAGTGTCCGACACATTTTTAGCGATAGTGAAAATCCAAAATTAGTTTGTTTATGCACAATTTTGTAATTTTCGTGTATTTGAGGTTACGTTAATGTTGTTTCTGAAGGTTTGAATAGTATCAAAATATTGGGTGAGTGCAAAAGTTCGTGCGGAGTTTCAATAGATGGAGTTATAAGCGTCGTAAAGTGTTGTCATTAATACTTCCATCTACATATTATATAACGTTGGAAAGGTGACGTCTTCAGCTGTTATTAAAAAAAAAATCATTTGTTTTCATACAAACTGCTTCGAGAAATATCACTTTAAAATGAGTATCGATAAGGTGCATGTTATGCTTTACGAGTTTCGGAAGGGAATAAACGTTGCCGCAGCCGTAAAAAACATTCAGGTTATTTCATTCAATAGTTATTTCCCTATTTTAATAAATTTAGTAATTATGATATTAGTGATAATTCTTTATGAATTACTGTATATCGGTAATGTGTGGGTTGCATATGTTATTAATTTTATCGTAGTTTTTTCACGATCTAATATCATTTAATGAGTTTTGTCCAAATGGCTCCCGCCATTTCGTGTGTCCTAGTTCTATATAGGGATGTGTGTTCGAAGGGTGGTGCATCTAGTTAATATATATAGGTTTATGCCTGTCGGTCTCCATTTTGTACAGATTTCCTGTCAGCTGTCAGTCGTGAGCTGTTAGTTGTACCAGCAGAAAGGGAAAAAAAGTAAAAATGTATTATTTTAACGTTATTACTAGCATCGGTACATTCGCCCTGTGCCGGTGGTAATAGCGAGTGTGATTTCTTTCAATAGTGTGTGTAGAGGAACAACTATGTATGGGAGAGGTTCTTTAATACTGTTTTCGTTGCAGTGTTTCTGTAATTTGCCCGATGCGGGATGTACGCATAAAGACGGAAATTCTGTTGCTCGGGCTCCTCTCAATAAGGGAGATTAGCAAGGTATGTTGGGGGAGGAGACGGAGGAGAAGAGAGACGGAAACCTACTGCAGGGAGAATTTCGATGCATATGGTTCAAGAAAATTATTCGGGTAGGTATTTGATACTACTAAACTAAATATGTTTATAATTCCATAAATTAAACGAATATTTTCCCAGCGGGGCGACCTTTGTTATATGAGGTTATCTTTGCTGTCAAATATTTGTTCTTTTTGTTCTTAGAGTAAGGTATCAAATTTAGTTAATTGTTATTCCGGTGTCTGATTTTTCATTAAAATTTGGAGTGAATTTATTTTTTTTTATTTTATGGTTTTTGGTCGTTTTTTCCGAGTCTAATAGGAATTGTGTGTATGTAGACTCTGTGTCTATTGTCTCTGATATAACAAAATCTCAAAATTTATTAATTAATGGCTCAGCAACTAATCGAGCTAGACAATTGATTTTGTGTATGCAAGTATATCTTTTCACTCGCTAATGAACAGTGCACTCAGAATTTGTCCAAGTTATTGTGGAACGAATTTCGCTCTGAGAACTCATCATGCAAAATGTAGTCGGAACGGTATCAATTTTAATACTAAATAATTTATTTCTCAGGACCTAGATGAGATAATTTGCTCATTCTTTCACGTACAAGTCAGGTTTTAAGCCTTCTTTCTGAAAATTTAATCAGTTTTGTCCCCAGTTACTCAGGGAAAATTTCAGCTTAAAAAGTGACATTCATTGGGTTTGTCGCAACTGTTTCGACATGAAATCTGTACAAGTCTGTAACTTTTGGACTATTTGTTCTACATTAATGATTGTAGGCTCATTAGTTTCGGTTTTTCGTCTACTTGTAGAATTTGTAAGTGGGAATTAGGCCTGACGCTTGGAACATCCTGCTACATGGAACATGCCTATACTATAATTGTTGGATTTTTCTTGTCGCTGAGACAATAAGGTTATAATATTAGCTTTAGCGTGGTTCCACCGTGTCAGTACGTCGGCTTTTTCTTTTTGGAAAACGCGGGAATTACTTATATTAATCTTGTTTATTACAGAGAATGAACGGTTTGCCGTATTGCACCTAAATATATATATGTATATTTGTGTATTATTCTAAATATGTATTTTGTATTCCTTTTTAAAATATAGTTGTATCTTATGTATGTACAAGTGTGTTATAGGGATTCTCCTGTTATTAATTCCCTTTGGATTTTGCTTTTTGTTATAATGAATAACCTTTGATAAATCCAATGTAGTTATTAATCATGAATCAACCTCGATAAAAGTTATAGGTCATGCGTGTCTCGGCGTAGGAATTCGTAGCGGAGTGTTTATTTTATCGAAGATATAAACAGTACCAAGCGATGCCATGAGTAGTATGCGTCAGATCTTTCGCAGCTTAACTTACGTTGGTTTAGTAGGTGAAATATTATAGGATTGTTTGGTCGTTTCATCCGGCAATTTGGTTAGTGTAAAGATTATTAGCGATATACAATAAATGTTGTAATGTTAGTGCTAGTGAATATTCAATATTAATAACTACAGGAACAGGTTTTAAATTATACTCGTGATATGGCGTCTGTGGGTGATACATTAGCTTTATGACTGTTGCCTACTATGATGTTTCGTCAGTTAATAATAATAATTTTGATATTATTTTATAGTGACAAATTTGGATAAGAATCAGATGGGCGCTAGTGAATTCACCCGGCGGCCGTGGCGCTGTGGCGACGCCACGTACCTTAAGGTTGTTTCGGCATTCCGGGTTAGGCTTAATGTTATGCTTGTCCCGCCATTTTGTTGTACAGGTGAATATTAAAATTTTAAAATTTTGATCGGTCGCAGTTATTTTTAACATAATTTCCTTGTATTATGCATTCTACTCTACGAGCTTAAGAATAAGAATATAAAATATAACTAAGGCTAGTAATAACTATATAAGTTAAGTGATATGTGTAAGTGCATTATGGTTAACGATATTGTATGATTTGATTAATAAGAAAAGTGCATTATATTATGCATTATATGAGGATTTATGCATTATAGAGGGTGTTAAATAAGAACTTGTGACATAATATACAATATATTTTTCAGAATTTCTTAACTTGTAAGCTGATCAATGAAATGGACTTTTAGCTAGTGTTTCGAAAATTCTCAAGGTAATCTACCAGAATATGTTATAAAAATTTAATGTTCTATTAGAGAATTCTGTTGACCTAGGCCTTGTGTTGGTCGCATTTTCTGCAAAAAGGGACATTTCTTTTATATGACTTCTTTTATTTATATGTATTCTTATTTACCAAGTAAATTTTATTACAAGTTTTTATACTTCTTCAAATTTGACAGATACATGTACATATATGTCACTTCAAATCAATCACCCTGTACATGTATATGAATACGCTGATATATATATGTGTGTGTGTATACATATAAGTGTGAGTTAGTGAATAAGCGACTAAGAGTGTGAATATATTAAATATAATATAGGTCTGTGAATACTTTGATTTATAACAAAATATAATTGTTTCAGATATAACATGCAAAGTGGTCACACGAGATGTTCGATGTGGGTAAAGTGTCGCAAGCTGTATGAATTAGTGAGGGCTTGGGGGTTCCCCAGTTTCAGGTTTGACATTTTTTGCTACTAAAACTATTTGTTCTTTAATATATCTCTTAATTGTTAACACTTAATGAATTTTCAGTATAGCTATTAGGTGGAGGCTTTTTATACTTCTAGTAGAAATTTAAATCGTAGTTCTTAATTTTATTGTTACTGAGATATATCGAATCTCCTCTGATTGGTAAAAATTTTGAATGGCTATAACCTTTAAACTATTAATTTTACAAGATTTTCGTCAATACAAAATTTGTAGCATTTTAAAAGGCCTTTCGATTGCGTTCATCGATTTGGTCAAATTGTTATAGTCTTAAAAGATATACGCTTTCATTCTTAATTTCGACCGTGAATAAACATTTTGGATGATTAAAATTAATCATGTTTCTTGTTAGTTTTCAGGTTTTAAGGCGAAAAAATTATAATGGAAGAGAGCACGTCGTGGGACGTTACATTACATACAAATCGCGCCGTATTTGGCGCCGGGACACATCGCGCTATCCTTTCACCACGCGACTAAACTCTTCGCTCTCGATGTGGAGCGCGATCGGCGCAATTTGTGCTATCGAGTGGACGCCCCGGGGACGGAGATCTGGCCCGATCCGACGTGTTCCTTCTACTTTGAGACCAATTGCAATTTTTCGCTCATTCTCAAGCGAGATCCGTGCATACACAACGGCAGCGTTGTAGGCGTGGAGCGTGTTTACGTGTACGAACGCGGAATGGAGTACAACGATTCGATTCGCATATCGCCGTTTGTGTTGAAGCACCTGAACGCCGATTTCGACGGTGACGCGGTGGCCGTGATGATGGTTCGCGGTATCGAGGCCTCGTGCAAAACGCGACAATGTCTAGGCGAGCCCTTTCTCTTTGGCGATATTCCGCGCTTTACGTTTTGCCAGAGGATGTACTTTTGGACGTTTCGTGCGCTCGCGTTCGACGACTCGGTTGACGAGACGCGCGCCATCGCGACGTTAAAGCGGCAACGTGCCTCCTTGACGGAAGAAGCATCGTCGACGGACAACGACGACGTATCCCCACGCGACGCTACTTTTCTACTGCACAGTCGGCTGAACGTGTGGCGCGACGAGGGCGCGCGTCGTCGCGCTCGACGATTGTTTGGCTCGTGGTACGACTATTACGACCATGTGCTGGCCGACACGTGGAAGCAATGACCGTCGTTTGTCGAGGCTAGTGATTATTGGTGCGAATCCGTGTGGCGGCAACGACCAGTGCTCGATCTCGTGTACGCACGAGCCGTCAAACTTGGCGGCGCTGCGAGGGGCGCGCGATTCATCGACCGCGTGAGACTCTTTCTGTTTCGTCGCTCGGTCGAATCGCCCGATCGCTCGATCGTGCTGTCCGACAGGCGATCGTTGTGTCTGGAAAACTGGATCGTGGTGCACTCTGGCGCGAAAGGATCGCCCCGTGATCTAGTCGCGCTGCACGAGCGCACCGTGGAGAATCAGTCCCTGGGTACGACGCCGCAGTCCGACTTCTTTCGCGAGTGCTCGCCGGACGAGGAACGCGAGTATCAGCAATATCTCGATGACTTTGTGATTGTGAGCAAACACGTGCCCAAGAGCTCGTACTTTGCCAGCGGGCTCAAGTGGGTCACGCAGATGTGTCGCGTCACACGCGGCGATCTCTATATGCGCGATTCGTTGCTGTTGCGCGACATTGCGCATTATCTGAACGATGACGACGGCGCGATGTAGAGAGAGACGGGTGGTGATTTGGATAATAAAGAAACGACGAACAGTCGTACGCATCTCCCTTTCTGTACAGAGAATCTCTTTTATTGTCGATTGATTGCACAGTGTACAAAAAAATAAAAACGACGAAAATGTACGATCCATCGCGCTCGATCAATCGTGTCGACGCGGTGCGTTTGGTTCGTTCCAAGTTGCGCAAAAAGTGCACAAATTCGATTCGCTGATCCGTCGGTAGGCGCTCCAATAGATCGCAGTATCGCTCAGCGTCGTGCGACATTCGTTCCGTCAGTCGCACTTGTCGACGTTGTCGATTATCCGTCATCGATGACGGAGCCACCGACTCGTCGTGTCGATGATACCGCAGTGACACTCGACGTGCTCGAGTCCTCGATATCGACGCGATCGCCAACGAGCGCCATCGCGCGTAACGATTCAGTTTTTGGAGCCAACGATTGCCATCGTTCGTTGCATCAGCCGTACGGTCGATGTTTGCTCGTCGATCAATAGTGCCGGCGTCGTCGCGTCCTCTTCGAGACTATCGTCGTCGTCGCGATCGTACCATGTGGATAGTGTGAACACGTGACTCATCGTCCGCTTCTCGCTTCCGTCGCTCATTGTTCGCTATCGAGGCGCTCTGAGGGGGGCGAAGAGTTTCTCGCTCTTTATAGGCACGCGCACGCTCGCGTTGAGCGTCATACTCGCCGCGAAGTAACGATGGCCCCGTCAGGCCGTTATCTGTTTCTCGTCACTTGTTCGTTGTACGTCACTTGTTCCAACGATACGAGCGAACAGTGGCGTTTACAATTGTACGAACTCACGCGTCGAGCAATGATCGCCACGAAAATGTCGATCGTGTGGATCACATCGCCGCCGATGGACGGGCCGTGACACGGTTATCACGTACCCGATGAGAAAAATACTTTTGGCGATTTTGGCACATGTGCATATGTCGGCGCGACGACGAATCGTTAACCGCGCGCGTTTGCGGCGACGATTCCAGTCTCATGTACGATGCGAATTCGATCGAATTTCGTGAAAAAGCGCTCGAATAAAATCCGTTGTACTCTTGCACCGCGATAATCGATCTTCGCAATATCGACATTGTCACGATGGAATTGCCGTCCAATCTGCTGCAGCATCTGTTGGATCGTTATCACACCGACACTGACTTATTGGCGCGACGGCGCCAGTAACAGTTGATTTTTCGGTGCGCGACCGTGTTATATACCATTATATACAACCAGTTGAGTTTATTTAATAAGATTTTGGTGACCGAATAAAAACGTCCTTCAGAGATTAACAAGCAATTTATCCACACACGCGTAAAGCCATTAAAATACTTGTAAAAACTCACTCGATTTCTCCTCTTAAATAGAACATACATTCTCTATGTCATTTATCGTGAGAGTTCCTGCGCAATATGTTACAATCGCAATATCACCGTAAATGATCAATCCATTTCATTAATATCACATACAAAGGGCTTTCAGAACAGTCTCTTTTGTGAAATGTAAAACACGCAGGCGAGGAAGAACGCGAAGGCCAATGCAAATAATATTTCATCAGTGACTTCGCATTTACCATATTTTTCTAAGAGCTTCCCCGATTGTACTATCACTTGCTCTTGATGCTCCAGCTCGTTTCTCGTGTTATCAACCTTGTCAGAGGATGTTACTGAAACAACAGCAAAATCGGTAGAATCGTAATAATTATTCTTAATCAGACAATATATAGTGAGACGATAATAATAAATAATGATTTATCTAACAAAGAGAGAAATTACATGGTGCAGAAGTAATCCTTGCGGCGGTAACGCTTTTTTCAGGTGATTCTCAAGATTTGAAGGTCATCTTTGTTTTTTTTTAATGGAATGCTGTTTCTGAGTTTATTTTTCGATAACAGTTATTAAAAGAAATACAATCACCTATAATAAAGAATGATTCAAAATCAGTTATGATACAAAAAAACATTTTAATAAATTTTATTACATTTTTAATTAAAACATTTTATTTAAAAAATAACTTAGGAAAAAATGATAAAGGATTTAGATTTTAAAGCTTAGTTTACTCAGAAAATTAAACTTTACTACTATAAGACAATTGTTTCAGTACCATGTATTTTCTGTTAAATATTTTTCTATTCTCACATCTCATATGTTCAAGATATTCAAGATAGGATAATAGCTGCTTCATTCTGCATGATAGATATCTAATAAATTCAATATTTTTATGAAATAATCCAAAAATATAGTACGTACACAATATGTCCAATATACAGGGTGCACGATCTATCTGAAGACATTGAAATATCTCAAGAACTATGCATTGGATAAAAAAAAGTGGTTAATGAAAGTTGTTAGTCTCGAAGGAGGACATCCAATGATACCAAACTCGACCTCCTATCCCACCCCCTGGGGGTGGGGGTTGGGGGAAACTTTGAAATCTTAAATAGAAACCCCCATTTTTTATTGCAGATGCAGATTCTACGCCACAAAATACGTAAATTTTGTCCGAAACCTTTTTTTCGATTCGTGATAGATGGCGCTGTAATCGCAAAAAATTATATTTTCCGCAATTCTCCAGAAATGATCATTGGATTGAGAAATAAAAAATACCTGTTCAATATTTTTAAAGAACATAATAAAAGTTATTCCCCCCATCCTCTCGAGGTAGGGTGGGTGGTAACATTCAAATCTCAAGTGGGAACCCGAATCGAAGAGGGAACTGCTCGACGCATTGCACTGCCTTTTATAATAAGCCGTAGTTTTCGCCATACACCCACAGTGGCGCGTCGAGCAGTTCCCTTTTCGATTCGGGTTCCCATTTGAGATTTGAACGACCACCCACCCTACCCCGAGAGGATGGGGGGGGAATAACTTTTATTATGTTCTTTAAAAATATTGAACAGGTATTTTTTATTTCTCAATCCAATGATCATTTCTGGAGAATTGCGGAAAATATAATTTTTTGCGATTACAGCGCCATCTATCACGAATAAAAAAAAAGTTTCGGACAAAATTTACGTATTTTGTGGCGTAGAATCTGTATCTGCAATAAAAAATGGGGGTTTCCATTTAAGATTTCAAAGTTGCCCCAACCCCCACCCCCAGGGGGTGGGGTGGGAGGTCGAGTTTGGTATCATTGGATGTCCCCCTTCGAGACTAACAACTTTCATTAACCACTTTTTTTTATCCAATGCATAGTTCTCGTGATATTTCAATGTCTTCAGATAAATCGTGCACCCTGTATATCAGCACTTCTCTGAGTTGTCTCAGCTAGATGCCTTACGATGCTGAATAATTTATCTGTGATTTGGCTAGAAGAATCTATCAAACTTTATTTGTCTCGTCGTTTACGAAGAGCATTTTGCCACTCCTCTGGCAAGAAGAGCAGATTCTCCCTAGCTAATTTATGACACAAGTGCTAACGACATTAGCCTTGCGAAAGACCACCAAGAACATATTTAATTGTTCCTTATAGCTCTCAACGATGGACAACAACTCAGTCTTCTTCTTCTCATTTGGTTCGATTTCAGCAACAGACGCTAATCGCTCTATGGAGGATTCTAACACCGCAATTTTGGTCGTACCTTCGGTATTGAATTCGTCTAATGCTTTCAACAGCCCAGTGCATTGTTATATGTCCTTAACAGAAAATACATGGTGATTTGTTATTTGGCTTATCAGAATATAATTTCTAACATATTATTTATTATTGTAAATATGATCCTACTATTTATTATTGTAAAACATGATGTTAATTTTCTCTTCTTCTTTCCTTCTTCTTTTTCCAGAATTGATGTTAATCTAAAGTTGAGATTGAGGTTATATCTCATAGTTTATGAGATAGAATCACACATATATATATATACATATATTTACTTGTATTAAAGCGTTCACTTGAAGATGATCCTTCACAATATCCTGACATATCAGTTCCAGCCATCAACACTTGATGTCAACTCTTGCGCGGAATTTGTTCGCTCAGGTTTGGCTATCTGGGTATAATGTTACCTGAAAGAATCTGCTGTGGCTAATCTCTACAATGCTGATAAAAATTGTTTATGTGTGGATCAATCATTGATGTTCCGACACTTTCTCTATGTAAATTTGGCTTAATGATGGATAAAATGTGGTCAAATGTTGCAGGAGATATTCTAAATCATGCATTAATTAATTATTATATGTTACATCTTTAAGTAAGTCAACTAATATGTTTTATATTACTGTTCATATTGCAATACCTAAAATGAGCCTTAAATTGCTGGTCACTAAAGTGCTGGCACTATTAGCTGAACATAATTCTCCACTCTGGGCACGTTTTTATGTCTTCTTATACACCTTGTAATTAATTCTAATTCTTCATCGCTATCGGAAGACGATGATGTTTCTAATAAATCACGCACTGTATGTGTCAAAATAGCTAACACTGCGTTTTTTTAATTTTGCCCCATTCTCTTTTCATATTACCGCTAAAATACTATCGACTTATGCCGTGTTCCACAATTCACCGCCAATACTGAAAATATATAGTTTGTGTCACGCAAACTATAACTTTTTAGTGCTGGCGGTGAATTTTGGAACACGGCATTATTAACTCTCTGAACAGAGTTTGTAGTATTTGGTAGCGTTAGCGTTTGCAGTGCGCTCCCCGAACGCACCCTATATGTGACATGCATGCGTGATATCCAATGAGTTTCTTCGACACGCAACGCTCATTGGATATCACGCGTTGCGCCTCGCGTATCGCGTTGTTCGTCTGATTTGCGAGAACGCGAGTTACACGACATTTCGTCGAAAACTAGATGGGAAAATGCTGGTACGAACGAAAACCCCCTGGACAACACAATTTTAATTTCTGCAAATTGGTAAAACCAGCGGCACACGGTGCTTGTTTTCGTACTGGATTGCTTGCTGGATGAAAATATTGCGTTCTGATTGGTGCATTTTCATCCATTTTCGGAAATGTACCAATCGCGGACGCAGTATTTTCATCCAATTCATCCAATTCCAGCAAGCAATTCAGCACGAAAACAAGCACCGCTATGCCGCTGGCTTAGAGTTTAGGCTGCGTTCCAATATTCACTGCTAGCACTGAAAATCTATAATATACGTGACACAAATCATATATTTTCAGTACTGGCAGTGAATTTTGGAACACAGCCTTAGACTCCATATATGCGGTAGAGCTTCAACAAATGCTGCGATGACCAATCAGGAAACAGGTGAAGGTCCTGCTGCGGCTCCGGCATGCGCCTGTTTTCTGATTGGTCACTGCAGCATTTGCCGGAGTTCTACCGCATACATGCGTTATGCAGAAGTCTGTGCTCTGGCCCTAAAGTGTCGTCTACAATGGCAGAAAATAGTAAGACGTAAGAGTAAGCGGTAAGAAATAGGGCCAGAGCACAGTCGATTATGACAAAAATAATTAACTGTGGTTGATCCATTTTTTAAGCGTCGTCTACAATAGCAGTAAGCAGTAAGAAGTAAGCGTGAACAGTAAGAAATGGACCAACCACAGTTGATTATTTTTGTCATAATCGACTGTGATTGGTTTATTTCTTACCGCTTACGCTTACTTCTTACTGCTTACTGCTATTGTAGACGACGCTTTAGGGTTAGAGCACAGATTTCTTACTGCTTACTGTCATTGTAGACGACGCTTAAGTTTTACACTGCTGGAGTAGTAAACTGAAAAAGTAAATGAAACGTACATGTGTAAATATATTGTGATGTGATGTGTAGTTAAAATGAAAATAAATAAAAGTCAAATAATAACAAGGTGAAAAAACTTATATGATATAAATAAAAAAGAAATATGGATAAATTATCCTTATAAAAAATTAATACTGATTCTATATAAATCCCCGAGTGACAAATTACTGTTGCTTTTTAATTTGACTTTTGTAAAAATAAAATAAAAGTACTGAGCAACAATAATCACTCACTAATATATCACAGCCAGAGAGAGAGAGAGAGAGAGAGAGAAAGAGAGTATATATTTTCTAGGAAGGATATTATTATATAAATAAACAAAAGTGAATTCTCAGTTTTGTGTCGTGCCTAGATAAATATAACTCAATTTGTTGAGGTTTCATTCTTTGAATTGGAATTTATCATCGCCAACTGGAAAATAAAACCCGTAGGAGACGATGGAAGCATGCAAAGGAGAGGATAGAAAGAAGTAAAATGAAGGATGGACAAGTGTCAGATAAGTTAATATTCTAATAAGCTAATATTCTAAACCTGTACCAATGTATATTATTTATGTCTTAAAGGCTCGTCTATAATAGCTATAAGAGTAAGGCTGTAAGGCTGTAATGTAAGCCGTCAGCGAATGAAAATATTTCATTTAGTGTCTTGCAACCTTACAGCCTTACTCTTACAGCTAATGTAGACGAGCCTTTAAGCGTACGTCTACAATGGCAGTAAGCGGAAAGAAGTAAGCGTAAGCGGTAAGAAATAAACTAATCACAGTCGATTATGACAAAAATAATCAACTGTGGTTGGTCCATTTCTTACTGTTCACGCTTACTTCTTACTGCTCACTGCCATTGTAGACGATGCTTTAAAGATGCATGAATATGCAATACAAAGTATATATTTTTCCAGGAAGATATTATTATATGAATGAACAAAAGTGAATTCTCAGTTTTGTGTCATGCCTAGATAAATATAACTCAATTTGTTGCGGTTTCATTCTTCGAATTGGAATTTGTCATCGCCAACTGGAAAATAAAACCCGTAGGAGACGATGGAAGCACGTAAAGGAGACGATAGAAAGAAGTAAAATGAAGGATGGACAAGTGTTAGATAAGTAGCTAATATTCTAAACCTGTACCAATGTATATTATTTATGTCTTAAAGATGCATGAATATGAAATACAAACATATTATGCTATCTATGCTAGCATTATAATTTTAGATATTGGATCAATTCTTTTCTCCGATTAATGTTTTTGTTTCAGCTTTGGGAGATATGTTTCTTGAAATGTTCCAAAGGATTAATTTATAACAGAAATAATCCAGCCACCAAAGACGAAAATGATGATTGATCCAGCCAGCAAAAGCAAATCTGATGATTGATCCGTCCAGCGAAGGCAGAATCTTTGCCAATATCTTAATACCACAACAAATCTGATTGTAAGTACTGTAAGAAAAGGCGAAACAATTATTACAGTTAAGAAAATAAATCAAGGAATCTTACAAGCCTTTGGTGTTATACATGTTACATGTGCATGCATATTACGCTTGTTATATGAGTATATTATTTCAGATTAGGTTCGATATACGTAAAAGATATATTGCAGATACATAGATGCATATTGAGCCACATCGATCCTATTGAATTGTTATCACTTTTGTAGGACGCAGACTGGGATGTGATTGAACAGCGAACAAGCCATCAGATTGCATCCACCAGTTAAGTGAGTACATTTCTTTTTCTTCCGTTCCACTGATATAATTCTCACGAGTACAGATCTCTGAAAATCATTTTTCATAGATATGCAGTTGTCGTACAAACTGGTACATCCGAAGGAAAGCTCCCATATAAGCGACTGGTTACATCAAGCCGCTGACCGACTGTGAAAATCAAGAAGTGTATGAAGAAGGAACCAGAAAGCTGTGTGTACGATATATTTTGATATATCGTAGATTTATAAACATATCCGCCCATTCGTTGAAACGTTACTTAAATTAATATCCTGTTATGCTCTTTAAAAATTGTCAATTAATTTTAACGCGAGCCCGTCTAAATACGAATCTTTGATATTGCTCTATATTGTAGACTTTAACTTATAATATTCAATTTGTAAGTGTGCATGTATACGCAAAAGCCTTTGATATTATAGAATAACGGAATAATAAAATATTAAAATAAGATTAAAATATATTAAAATATATTTATTGATTTCTTTCTTTGTTCCCAACGAACTGACTCAACTTATTTAAAATTAATAACGAATCAACATTTTGCACATTTTTTCTATTTCACGCTAAATAGTCTTTAAAGCAATTTTTTCTCTGACTTTTGTTAATTTGATGATTTTGAGATTTCCGAAAGTCAGTAAGTTAATAAAAGTCAGGGCGCTGTTGTAACAACATATTCTTGAAATTAAATAGAGCAAGAAAGTCTAGTACCACTTTTTCTTCCGACAATAGGTAGCGAGATATCGCAAATAAAATATTGAAAAAGTTATCAAGTTTTTCTTCAAATGTGTCAAAAAATATTAGGCAAATAAAAAATATTTCAGACAAAAGTTGTTCAAATGTTCAAATTAATTGGTAGAAAAAGAAGATATAATAAAAAATTGGGCTTTCTATTTTAAAAAATTAAGTTTAATTTCAACTGTCCTCGAAAATACCCTCCAAATAAAGAAACTGATAGTGCCATTCACCTTCCCCTTCGAAATCACACACGGAACACGTGTTTTAGCTTTTTTAATATCTTTCATACCTTTCGAGATTTTTTACTTGTTACGTTTGAAATTTACCCACCCAGCATATGATCAATATTGAACGAACCTCTTTCGAGAGAGAGATACACGCATACCTAATATAGCGTTTGGCATCGCGCGAACGGTATCGTTGGCTTTCCCGCGGCAAGACGTAGGTGCGATAACATAAAATATGAATCAGATTTTTGTAATTAATAGGTCGATAATTATCGTGAATATCGCAAAACGGTATGGGACTTTTATGTTTGTCTTAATCCGTTCTATGTCTCCACGAGTTCTGTAACAATTATTCTGGGGCACTCTATATGGTACATTTGAAGGAAATGTTTATTAATTTTTAAAAGTTGTACATTCTTTCGTTGCAATAAATACAGGTAGCGGTGCAATCGTGCCGAATATCTCGCTCGCAGTCGCTCGTCGCTCTATCATCGCTTCTCTCCAACTATTTGCCGTATAACATTACGCACATACGCCTCTTTGTGTTGCACAATTTTTGGCTATTTCTTCATAACCATCGCTAAATCTCTGATATTTTTGTTGCATCTGTCGTTCAACGCGTTATTACGCAATATAAACGATTATCCATATACGAGAGCAGTCTGAAAAGTTCTCGGCCTAACAATGAAAGAAATTTTTTGCGCTGAAATATGTTTTACTTTTCAATATAATGTCCTGAAACTTTAACTTATCACTTATTCCAACGTTTTTCCCAAATAATTCAATACCAACATTAAAATGTGATGCCGGAAGATTCTTTTCGCTCTGATGTATAGTGGAGGATCCAAGTTTCATCAACAGTTATGAAATGACGCTTGAAATCCATTTTATTTTGCTTGAAACGATCCAAATATGCTTGAGAAATACGAATTCGAGATATTCGAATGTGTTTTTGGCCAATTGTTAGCAAATACGGTACTCATCTTGCACAAAGCTTTTTCAACTGGTGCTACTACTCGAATGATTTGACAGATCGAATAAAATTTTACATAGGTTTATATCAGGGATGTCACTTTCCAATACAATTATAGTTTGACAGTTTCTAATGCCATTTATGTGTCAGGTCGAGAACTTTTCAGACTGCTTACGTATCCTAATTAGGTTCTTTGTACCTATCGCGAAAGCGCTGAAGTGCGTGCGACAGCGTTTCCGTATAAAAATCGGCATCGTGTCGAATTACGTCGCGATCGTAGATCGCGTTGGCACGATAAAGCGCAAAGTACTCGTAGTCTTCGGCAGTCGCGTCGCCCCAAATATTTCGGATGGCATCGTTTGCTGCTGCCACCACCGTCGCGTTCGCGTTCGTTGCATCATCACCGGTTGTCGTCGTCCTATACATTCGAATTGATCGAGCTCTTCGAGACCCGTCGATCATCCAACGAGGAGTCATTTCACATTCGCCCGATTCGTAATTTTCCACAGCTTCCGTCAAGTCGTCGCGAATCCAGTGGCCGAGGCTACTCGTGGTGCTGTTGGATGTCGCGACGACCGTTTGCGAAGTCATGCTCGTGCTGGAACGCTGCAGCGTCAAGTTCCACACTGGCCAAGCCAGACCTATCGCGCGATACACACGAGCACCAAGGTCGTCTGCTGCATTCGGCGGCTACGTTGTCGAAACGAACGTTGGCTTACGAAACTTTTCAGCTTTTGCGAGAGTAGCCTCATCAAAGCATCCGCGCTGAGTCAGCACGTTGAGTGCGACAATCGCCAAATCGTGCGACTTAGGTAATGCTCGCATCAAACGTTTGCGAATGATTTCTTGTTTTTCATTCTTACGGCGGCCTCCGATGCTTCTCTGGTCGCCATCAATGTCCAACGCGGCTATTGTTGCATCCAGTATCAAGCGACATGTCACCGAGGTAACGAGAGGAGCTACGAGCGAAAGCGATCCGTCGTATGCCTTAGCTTCGAATTCGATCGGTTGAAGTAATCTGGACACGCGAGCATCCGTCTCTGTCAAGAGTGACTCTTTGTCACCCGCTGAAATATTCGTCAACACTGTAGAAGAGTCGTCGTCGACATCGTCATCGTTGTTGTCGTCGTCGTCGTCGTCGTCATTGATTATCGAACGTACAGCATCGCGCAGTTCCAAACATCGCAAAAATTCGTACAATCGATAGAACATTGCTCTGCAGTACTCTTCTATCGCATGTCGAGCCAACCATGCTTCAGTGCGCAAACATGCTTCGATACTCGCTTTAGTGTGCCACGAATCTGCCGTCGCTGATATATTCGGTCCACGACTTGCGACGAGCAACGGTACGATATACGAGAGGGCGTACTATGCACTGGAGACAGTGTCATCGAAAAATCGATACGAGATGTATGAAGAATCGTACAATGCGCCCAAGAAATCTAACGAGAGCGATCGTGTGATACTTTGAACATCGACTCGATTGACAGCGTCGAACGTCCCGATCAGAGTTCGCAGTCGAACGTTTAGATCTTCGAAACGTGCGACTCTACGACGTCGAGCACGTAGATACTCGTCAGACAGCATAGCGCGCTCGATCAACGAACGACACTTGCGGCGAGTGCGAACAATTCGTTTCGCGGCGGCGGCGGCGGCGTCGGCCGCGGCGGCGGCGGGTCGGTCTCGTTCTTCTGCGTTCTCATGTTCAATACTCGCAGGCGTTGCATCATCTACGGCCTCGCTTCGATTATGACTATGCATGATCGTATATCCTGCGCTGACGCGTCGTTCCTTGTGTCCTTGTCGTCTAGCATCGAGCGCGTTCGCACGATCGCTCACTCTTTGTCTCTCTGTCGTGTCCATTGTCGTTGTTACTGTCGTTGCCGCCGTCGTCATCGATTCGTCTTCGCTACCAGTTTCGCTCCGGCTGCTGCTGCTGCTGTTGCTGCTGCTGCTGCTGCTGCTGCTGCTCTGAACTGATGAACTGTAGCTTCGACGACGACGCTTCGACGTTCGCCTCGAAGCAGAGACCGCGGAAGTTGGACGTTTGTGACCCACGTTTGGGACAATATGCGTAGCCTCTCGATCAGTTCGCGCCACAGCGTTGGAAGATGTGTGAGCATGCGACGTTTCGTTAGCAACTCTTTGTCGCATATGCACCGCACCGCCGTATTCTTTATCGAGTTCTTTCGACGACGCTCGAAAGCTGCTGTTCGTGTTATCATTGTTGTCTCCGGCAGCGGTGGTAACGATGGCCAAAGTATCGTATCCGGATAGAGCTGGGCGACCAGCATCAAGAAGGTTATCCCTTCGTCGGCTGAGTTTACCGTCAATAAGCGTTGTTCGCTATCGTTATCGTTCGATGAACGACGGCGCTCATCTTTCTCTTGTACAGTCGTTTGCCCTAGACCCGATCTGGTCGTCCATAGTTCACCCGGCAACTGACCGGCTTGATCGGTCGTCCGTTCTTTCACGACTCGTTCATCAATTTCTGAGGCTACAAATTTATCCTGCGGTACCGTATTGGCGTCCAACCGCAGCTCGATCATCTCTCGGGCGAATTCATCGCGACATCGAGCACTGCGGGCGACTGCACGCGCAATGTCTCGATTTGTACGCGGTTCCACCGCAACCAATAGACTCTCGAGGCACAGAGAGTCAAGGACTATGTCGCAAACTGTAGCCTCACTCGAACCTTGCATGGAGCTCTCTTCGATCGCGGCGATATCATCATCACCACCATTACTTTTGTGCGACGCTGTGCACAAAGTAATATGTGCGAGAGTTTTTACCAAAGTTTTCAACGAGTCGCTGCTCCGCGCTAATGCGATGTCTCGTTCGTCATCGCGCGCTATACGATCGCGCGAAACGAACAAGATCGCAGTTATTTTGCGAATATCATTATCGTCATCGCCACCGCCGTCACCACTCCCGCCAACGCATCCCGTAGGCGTGTGTCTGTTTGGTGTCTATGCGTCGTTGAATAACTTTGCGACGAGTGGTACGCCTATATCCTACAGAGCCTCAGTCGCGCTCGTTAAGGATGGTGGAATTTTTGGCACGTGTTGCCGACGGTGAACCGTTGTTGCACTAGCGAGTTGCAGTCGCGCGCAATTTGTGACGTAGCACAGATTGCTACTTGTCACGATTCGCGACCACTTGGCCAAATAATTGTCAAACATGATCGAGCGAGCAAATTGCGAGTCCGCGATTGCAGCGGCATCGGATCTATACGACTCGCGAAGTCGAGTCGTTGCGCTACATCGATTTGTTGCAGACGCATCCTTCGTGAGACGCGCAAACGCTGTAGTAGCCAACTCCTCTTTCGCCTCGTGAGCCCAGGTTGTCCCAGGTACTTCGCTGCTGTTTTGCTGATTCGAATCGATACGTCGCTGCTTCGTTCGTTGTTCGAAACGTCTCGAATGGGTCGTCGCTTGCTTTGATAACACAGAATGAGGCAACAACAACAACTCTTCCTCATCCCGTTCTGCATTGACCGTGTTTTTTGGCCACCGTAACATCGTCCAAATTTGCTTCATTGGCCGCAACAGAAGCATTCTTCTCAGGAACATTTGTCTCCATAACAATGCTCAGCAAAAAGGAATATAAATAACAGAGAGTGTGCTATCTAATCTCCTTTTATTGATATGACTAATGCTACAAATACTGGATGTCCGAGAGAATCCGTGTATCTCATTTTTTTAAGAAACTAAGCATGTTGGAGAAAAATGTTTCAGACAAAAGTTATACGGCTTAAAGGGAGACATAAAACAGCGGTAAAGTTATGTTTACAGATGGCGCTACTTTCGAGCCTATTCACTGATCATTACTTTTCTTAAATGGAAACCCCAATTTTTTATCATATCAACCCTTTTTGCCCATTAATCTGAACAACTTTTGTTCGAAACATTTTTTTATTTATCTAATATTTTTTTAGATATTTAAGGAAAACTCTTTCAACATTTAACTTACAATACCTTGCTGGCTATTTGTCGAAAGAAAAAGTGATATTATAATTTTTTATTCTATTTAGCCTCTAAAATATATTGTTACAATAGTGCCATGATTTTTTGTTAATTTGATGATGTTGAAATTTCCAAAGGCCGATAAGTTAACAAAAATTAGGACACTTTTGCAATAATATATTCTAGGGACCAAATGGAATAAGAAAGTCTAATACCTTTTTTATCTAATATCTTTTTCTTCCGACAAATAGTTAGCGATATATCGCAAGTTAAATGTTGAAAGTGTTTTCCCTAAATAGTAAAAAAATATTAGGCAATAAACAAATGTTTCGAACAAAAGTTGTTCAAATTGAATGGTAAAATAAGATGACATAATAAAAAATTGGAATTTCCATTTAAAAAAATAATGATCAGTGAATATTTCGAAAGTGACGTCGGGGTCTCGCCGGGCAGGCCAAACAAAGAGGTCCGTGTTGGTTTTAGCGCGCCGCGACACGATTCGATTCAAGGAAATTTATCAAATGTCTGATTGTTTGCGCTGAACGAATGCTGGCGTCTGTTTCCATCGATATCTTTTTTTTCGTTATCGAGTCAGAGATCGACGAGGCGCTTGTTACTCGCACACCCCTCGATCAGTCTGCACGCAACAACATGGCGTGATTGCGAATACTCAATCGATGCTTTTCCATGCGCAGTCGCGCAATCTCGGCATTAGGAACAGTGTATCGCTTCGCGTCGTTCATCGAATACCGCCACATTTCGCCGTTCAATTCCTCGTCGGGCAAATGAAGCCAACGGCGCATAAACGGAGCGTCGACAAGCACGCCGTCGCTCGCGCTGGACGACACCTCGCGTGTATGGCGCACCTTGGCGATGACCCGGTAACCGACCGGTACCTAATTTCGGTATTCTTATTTCATTGATATCGTCGAGTAGACACGCCGGACGAGCGGAGGTTGCGTCTCGTTGTTGCATGAAAATATGAACATCGGTGTATTGCTCGCAGCCGTCGTGCACCTTGTACATCATGACGATATTCAAAAACGATTCGCCGGCGATCTTTCCGACCCTGTACGATTGTTCGAGAATAGCGAAACCGCTCGTTTTAGCGCCGTTGAGCTCGTTCGATTCGTTGATGGATGCTCGATACAGCGATAACGTGACTTCGGACGTGTCATCGCGCGCATTGTCGACTCAGACGAATCGCGTCGCGTCCAGCAACACCATCGACGTTACGTCGGCCTCGTACCAAAAGTGGTCCACGTAGAAACGACCGCCCAGTCGTTGAATCGTCGCTTCGATTAATTCAAAGTCCTGCTCGGTTCGACCGTCAAAGTACGCGTCGCTGTGGCGCGTTTCAGACGGCACATAGTACACTTTGGACGACGGCCTGTACAGTCGGAATTTCAATTCGTACGCCACGCCGTTGGACGAAACCACTCGGGCCAAATGTTTCGGCGAATGTCGCAGAAACCACGGCGGCCCGATCGGCGGAGTCCACGTATCGTGCGACGATTCGCTCAACGCGTACGAGCCGTAACGCGTCGAGAAGCTCGAGTCGCGTATCGAGCACCGCTCGACGCTGCGCGGATACGAATCGATCGTGTGAAAGATACACTCGGATGGTATTCGACCGACCTCGCGTCGATGGATCAATCGACTGCGCGTATAGTGGCTGAGGAACTGTGACGATGGGGCGTTGGTCACCGCGCGATTTTTAGCCCCGTACGCCATTCTCACGACGTCTCGCCACTTTAGATCGATCAACGTCGGGTCGACGGAGCGACACACCGAGCGCAATTTCGCGTAGCACTCGTTGCTCGCCATCGTCCATCACTCGCACATACAATAGAATCAGAGCGGCCAGATACGCGAGCCCCTTCCTCATCCGTGGCGTCGATGAACAATGAGAGACACACCGCGAAGGTGCGAGCCAATTGCTCGGGATATACCGCCGCGATCGTCGCTATTTCGCGACGATGCAAGCAATTATTGTCCGTCTCGAAGTCTTTGTACAGTCGCCACATTCGCGACAGCACGGCGGCCTCTCGATCGCGAGCGGCGGCTAGTCGCCTATCGCGAGTCGCCCACGCCACAGGCTCTATCGCATCCTCGATACGATCGAGCCCGTGGCGGTCGTCGTTCTCGAGAATCATGACGATCGCGTCGTACTCGCCCGAGATTTCCGATCCCTCGAACTCGACCGAGGTAGCGTTCAATTCGTCGATCGCGAGTGTTCTATCGACGTTTCCGCCGTGCAAAATTTGCTCCTCGTCGGACGAATTTCGTCGAACACTGTTGTAATATACCCTGTCTCGTAATTCGCGCCAAATCGCCACTAATATCGGACGAAATTGCCCGGCGTCTATGCGCGAGAATTGCGTATCGACATTCGGATCCATGCTCACGAAGCGCGCTCGACCCGGCAACAAGTTTGCGTATGTAAAACCAATGCGACCGTGGTGCAGTACGACCGATTGCTGTTTCCGCTCGCTACCAGTCTGCGGCAACGCGATCGGCGGCGCATGAGTCGCGGGCGTTGGAGCGATCATCGCGCGTTGTTGCTGTTTGTTCGCGCTCGACAAATACAGCACGTACGCGCATCCCCGCCGGACGACGAATTATCGCGCACGGACGAGTGCGGGAAATCGCGTTGACCGGTCGCGCGATCAAACGCCTCCTGCGGCGCCGGTTAAACTGACCAGATTGTCGTTCAACTGGCGATTCACCAGATCGTGCATATGACGTAATCTCGTGAACGTCACTTTATCAGCCTCTTGCACGGTCAGAGAGCGGCGCTCTTGTCATCCTCCTCTCGTTTTGTCGTTCAGATGCATACGCACATTGTACATTGCTCGACCGAGGTGACGAATGTCGCGCCTGCAGAGTAAATCCCCGCTGTGACCTGTGTTCCGGTACGACGTATTATCGACATTATGGAATACGCCAATATCTTGACAATCGCTGAAACACCTTCGCGTTCAATAGCACGAGACATTCGTGCGGATTCTGAGCGACATGAAGCAATTGATGCGCACCGCCTGGTGCAGATTGTTCAGGCCGTACGGCAGCTCGCCGTTGGCGTAAATCTTTTTCGCCTCGACCGAGCGAACCCTTGCGTCGTCTCGACGATGAATCGGTCGAGCAGTTCTCGAGGAAAGTCATGCGCGACAACGGATCCACGTTCGACTGCACAGGCTCGATCGGCTCGAACGACGGGCGTAACTCCGTCAGCGAACTCGTGGCGAAGTGCGACGG